>NW_010108229.1:0-211918 GCF_000699245.1 Pterocles gutturalis | reverse complement strand
CCGGGAGGTTTGCTGGGAGGGTAACAGCGGTGTCCGCCTCACGGCCACCCCAGGAGGTGCTGCAGCTGCTGAAACACTTCGCGTTCCTAACAGTTCGTGCAAAGTGAGCGTGGTCTGGTAGTCACTCTTAGGCAAAATTAATCGGTGTGTAAAGTGGAGGGTGTCCCTGCCCATGGCAGGGGGGTTGGAACTCGATGATCTTTAAGGTCCCTTCCAACCCAAACCATTCTATGGTTCTTTGACTTCAAAGATGTGTCAGGACTCTTCTCTATATAAGGTGTCTTTACTCTTTCTGTTGACAAGCTGTTTTTTATAGGCAAAAGCCCCAGGCGTTTATTTCAAGAAACATGTTTGAAATGTGTTTTGCTGTAGAGCAGGTAATATTAACACAGAGCTTCCTACGTCACTGGTAGAATTTGTGGCTAAAGTGGACGCTTTAGGATGACAGCAAACCTTCATATCAGGTTGTGTTCATACATAAAGTTCTACCCCGTTTTAAAGGGAGACTAAATTTTTTGAGGTTTTAGTCAGGGCTGAGGATCATCATCACAGGTGATATTTTTCACCCAAGATCTTAAAGCATTTTACAGTGACAGATACTGTTATGTTTTTTACTGTGTGGGTTAGAGAAATCAAGGAGGTGATTGTGTCAGGTGACGTGCTCAAGGTCATGCAGCAAAGCTGCGAATATAGGTAATTCCCATGTGGCCCGTTAAAAGTGTATTACCAGAAATTCTGGCATCCTTTCTCTAACCCCATGCTTTGCTGAATGTTTATGTATGAACTGAGGCAGCTTAAAAAAGGAGCACTAGAGAACTTCTGGGGAGGGATTTGTTTAGCAGAAGGGACAAGGTACAAGTGCTTAGACATTTTTAAGCAACTGCATCTGAGTAATTGAAGCCTTTCTGGAACTGGAGGGCTTGAGGAAAGATCAGCTATCTGCAGGCACTGTTAGTGAGTGCTCATGGCTTTTAAATGCATTCTGCAAAAAGTAATTAATTGGAGTTGAGGCAAATAACAGTAAATATAAGCAACTGCAGCTGAAAAGAGAAAGAAAGAATAAGGAACCTTATGCAGAGCTGTGGGGCAGGTACTTTGCGTTGTTAAGTACTTTTTGCAATATTACAGTGCCAGTGTGAAACGAACAGCAAGGGCCAGAAAGCTGAAGGCAGGTTTTGCACAAACAGTGCCAGATGTGTCAGTGCTGTTACTGCAATGTTTAAAGCAGGAACATAGCATCAATTATCAGGACTATTTAAAAAAGAAAAAAGGGGGAGGTTGAGGGAGAGCCCGGCTCCTTGCAGCTCCATCCTCGTGTTGTTCTTCCCCAGCCTCTGCACTGACGTCGCGATGACACGGTGAAGCTGAAGACAGGAGGTGGGAACATTTCTTCTGCTTCACTTTTGATAATTGAGCGAATTTGTTGCCTCCGTTCCTTCCAGCATGGCTAAGAGTGCAGAAGTGAAGCTTGCGATCTTTGGTCGAGCCGGCGTGGGCAAGTCAGGTATGTTTGCTGTCCATTTTTTTCTTTTGCTTGTCATCAGGTAACTTTTTGCTCTCTCAGTGCAGACAAACTCTATGTGCAAAAAGACAGCTGTGACCTCATTCTTGTCAGGGAGGTCAGGATCAGGCCAGGAGTTCTCTCTTTCTTGCTTTCCACACTATTTCCTCCAGAATAAAAGTACTTTTATCACTTTAAAAAAAACCACCACCAACAACAAAAAACCAGACTTCCCACTGTGGGAATAAAGATCTGTTGGTTAGTAAAAATGTAAAGTGACCTTCAGGTTAGAGAATGATTGTGGACAAGTGAGGCAGCACTGCAGAAAACCCTACTGCAAGCATGAGAAGTAGCAGGTCCAAAACACCATGTAGTGGAAAACAGACAAAACCTGAAGGTCAGTAGAATGTAAAAAAACCCCTGAGATTATGTAATCCTTGGGAATAAATTGGGAATTTATATACAGGACAGTAGCATTTGCTCCCTCTTCAGCAAATCAGAGTGTGTTTGGTGTGTTTCAGCGCGCCGCGCCGATGCCGACAGGCCGGAGATTGGTATCCCACCCCCACTCAGTCCCACTTCTCGTGGAATGGCAAGATTCCTCTTTCTATTGGAACAGAATTAGTAAAGTTTAATTTGTCTCTTCATAGCTTGTGCTAGATGAAGGTATTTATGGTATGCTCCCTATCCTCTAAAATCAGATCCTCTATTAAATATTGGATGACTGCTGTAATAGCTGTAATTCTGATTGATTTCAGTGGGAAATTTTAGACTTAGCAACTCAAAGAATTTCTATTCTCACTACTCTCTTGGATTTACATATTTACCAGAAAAACCAAGAAAATATGATGTGTAAAGTTTGCATTTGGAGAGATCTTTTGAGAAATAAACATAGTCTGGTGAGTTCATATGGTAGAAACACAAGGGGGAGGCATAAATATTAAAAATCTGTTTCTACAGCCAGCCTTTCCTTTGGTGAGACAAAGAGCGTAATGCGAGAGTTGCAAGCTCTCTCGGGTAGTTTGGTGGTGTTGCATTAACTTGACAGCTCCAGGACCACTCTCACAGGGCCTTGCACCACAGGGATGAGGAAATAAGGAGACTGAGTTTAATCATGCTCCTCTGTGAGTTTGGGAATTGTAAGATCCTGTTTATGTTAGAAAAGTCTGCGCAAGAGAAGCCAGGAGGGAGGATGTACTGGTAAGAGCATAGGCTAGACTCTCAGCTGCTGTCAACCAGCTCCGCTTCCCCAAAGTGACTTTTGTATTAGAAGTGCCAAGGTTCTGGCCCATGAATGTATTATAGTTTCATTAGCTTCAGAATGGGTTGTTTTTCAAAGTGCATATACCCAGAAGGTATTTTACCAGAACACTATCAGTGAAGCAGCTCTGTCAGTCTTCAGGAAAAAAGGCATATGTGAGGCAGAGATTGTTAGAGATTATACTGCTTATACAAAGACAATGCAGATTAAATTCTATCTTTTTGAATAAAATACCTAAGGGAGTGCTGATAACATACTTGGATAAGTTTAAACTGTTCCTTCTCTCCTGCTGTGCTCACCCCACCCCTCTTTTGTATTTGTATGTCACTGTCCTGTCCAAGTTTTGCGAGTAACTTCAGTGGTTCTCCTTTTGGTTTGTCTTGCATTTGATTGATGCTTTCTGTGGTTGTCAAGTCTTTTGGTTGGATTCAAAATAATACAAGAGGATGTTGAAGTATTTGCAGGAAAATTGAAACACTAAAAGACTCCGCTAACCCTGATATTCGTAATCATTTGAGATCTTATTTTAGAAAACACAGAACTACCAGTTAAGTGCTCAGTTAAAATGCTTTACCATCATTGGATCAACAACAGCCAATTTTACCTTTTGTATCCTTTTTGTAGACTTTGCTATACTAGGATCTTATGGTAAAAATGTTTTCTGTAGTCCTAGAACTGGGTGAGATATAATTTTTAATGAAAAGCCACTAAAAACATCCTAGTCCTTCAGAGTCCTCCTCCTCTCTCTCTTTTCTTTTTTTTTTTCCCCCTCTGAGAGGGAAGGAAATATTACATAAAATATGACTAATGTCCCTTCTTTTTGACTGTGACCACACATGTGAATCTGTGTGGAAATGAAGGTGCAAATAAGTGGGCAGCACAACAAGATGAATTTAAGGGGGTGGAGAGACTACAGAGTGCTGTCAGCCACCTCAACAGAGTAGCAACTCTGCCTCCCAGGATCTCCAGCTTCCTTATGAAAACCCCTCTTGCTTATGAACTCCCATAAAAGGACCCTGTTTCAGCAGCTTGGCCAACGCCAGAGAAATAAGTGGTGGTGGGGTGATGTGGTGTGTGTCCGAAAATATGTATTTGCCTGTAGCCAACAGGGGAGCTGTGGTTGTGCTGTTAAACCTTTGCTAAAACCAGAGCTGGACACAAAGTTGTCTCCAGATAGCTGCGTTTGGCAGGTAAGTACCCTGCTAGATTAGTGTTGATAGTTGTGTCTTTTTTTAGTGTGGCCCTGTAATTCCCTATCCCTGTGACCAGTTTGTAATATGTTGTTGAGACAGGATCCTGTGGCCATAGGTTACTGGAGTAGGCTTGGCCAGACAACCGAAAGATAAGCCAGACTCTAGAAGCAAGAATGCAAGGCAGAATGCTGGAGCACGCTAGATACGTGTGATGAAAAGGAGACGTTAGGTGATAAATAAGGCCACTGTAAATGCCAGCAAGTCATGCCAAAGTATGGTCACTGGCTCGCTTTCCTGGCTCATCTTCATTTGCTGAGGAAGAGCCAGGCATTAGGTTCTTAATCTGTAAGTGGCTTCACCACCTGACAGCATCTCTGAATTTACAGACACATATTGTAATAAACTGGAGAGGCTCCTCTTCCAGTTCCTGACCGGGACTTTGGATCAGAGAGTCAAAGCAGCTATGAAGAAAGAAGTGTTGTGCTTTGGGACATGTGGAGAATTAAAGCTGTCCCTCACACACCATGGAAGTCAATAGAACTGTTGCCATTACTGAGAGCTGAGGAACATTAATGCTAGACACCTGTTTAATGGTGCAAGATTCATCGTTCTATTAAGTAGTCCAACTTAACTTCCAACTAATCCAAGACTCTCCCAAACACGAGGTTGGAAACCGGAACACTGTTCACAAGTCAGAAAAGTGACAGCATCTCAAACAAAGAGTTAAAGCCAGGGAAAACAAAACTTTTCTCCACTTTCTTGCTACTTATCAAGTTTCCACGGTTCAAAGGTTTAAAAAACAGACAAGGGGGAATAGCAAGTCTTGAGTGTCAGCTTTTTACTGTTCTCCTTCCTTGCCTTGTCTCCTCCCATCTACTGGAGAAGGCCAGCAGAATTGCAAACCAACTCACCTGTCCTGTCCTGTTTTGTTTTATTTACTTAATGTAGACCTGAACCTTTCAAATAGAAAAGGAGGAACAAACAAACTCGGAAAGGGGCACATAAGAGTGCTCTATTAAAACAGTTAGTTCAGAATTACATTGAGTAATAAACCACTGATCAGCTCGGCTTTCTCACTCACCAGATACCACCATCCCAACCTGCTCTTATACAGTGGACTGGATGCTCCTCCATTCACCCAGCTCTTATTGTATCACTGTTGAATGAACATTGCTTTAAACTAGCTGAAGAAAACCAGATGAGAAGCCCTGCCTGAGCCAAGGAACACTTTGCTGCTGCTTTGCTTGGGAAGAAGAGGAGACCATCTGTGGGTGGGAAGGGAGATTGTTAAGCCCTGCGATAAATAACAGGTCTGCACCTCCTAATTTGGGCTAGAGTCAAGTGGCACTGAGGGGGAGAGAGTGCTTTTAAAGTCTTTTTTCTTTATGTCCAAGAGGAGCTTGGGAGGGAGCAAAGAATTCAAGTTGAAGTGAATTACTTAAACATTGCTTTAAAAATTGTTCTTCTGCTGAATCCTACAGCTTCATTCCTATGGTAACAAAAGTTAGAATTTCCTAAATAGCTCCTTTTAAAAATACAGTAGTAACAATTAATAAAATATTAAAGGCCTTGTTCTTCCATGTCATCATAAGGTACAGTGTGTGCCCAGAAAGCTGAAGAAGAGTGAAAATGTATGAAGCAGGACAAGAAAAGAAGGGCATGTACCAGATAGCATTTCATGGTTGATGCTTTTCCAACTCATAATTCAGTTGACTATGAATGCTCAAAATACCTCTGCTTAGGAGCCTTTATATTTGGCCAAAAAAGAGAGAATGTCCAGCTGTGGCATGTGCTATCCAACTTGCCTTTTTGCTGCGTGTGTGCCAGGCTGAATATTCCAAGTTTCTTTGTTAGCATGTATGGTGTGCCAGGCCATGGGCAGATGCAGTTCTCATCTGTCTGAAAGGGCTGTTCAGTTGCAGCCGTGGTATGTGACACAAGAGTGTGTAGGGTTTCTACTGGTGCTTAAGCGACAGGGAAGATGCTAAAGCTCCCACAGCCTCCACCCAGTAAACATGGGTCTGCTTCTAGGCAGCTATGCAAATAATTTTCTTATGCAGTCAGGTACATGAGACATGGGGCTGTTGTCACCTTTTGGTACAGCAATAGCTCAGATGCTTGCATTTTGTGAAAAGGGTGATCAATAAAGCGGCATTAGTCAAGACCATCCTGCAAAGAGGCTGTCCCATCTCAGAAATTAAGATCTCGCCAACTTCAGTCATTTTAGTGTCACAGTTGTGAAAGTCCTGAGTAGATATAGATTTGTATCTGTTGGCTTATGCTATTTTCACCCCTCTAACCCAGGATAGGGGAACATACTTGGGAAAAATATATCTGGATTTGAAAGTTCTTACAGAAGAAATTCAAGCAACAGCCAAGCCAGAGAGGCTTATAACAAATGTGTTTTGTTTTCGTTATCTGGGCATATGTCTGAAATATACTACCAGGGATCACTTCCCAATGGCAAGGTCTGGGCATGTGGGGAATATAACTGAATGCAGTGCTGCAGCCCCGCTGCCCTTCAAAGCCCATATGGGTTACCGGGAAGGAAGCCCATGTCAAAGTGATTTTCTGTTTCACAAATCCCTGCTCATATGTTTTCCCCCACTAGTTTAATTTCAAGGACTTTTGGGGAGGGAACATGAGTTATTAAGGAGTGATTAGTCATCAAGCTCACAGCTCTGCTAGTAAGGCAGGGAAAGCTACCACAAAAGCTTCAAAGTCCATGCTATACCAACTGATGTATCTTACTGAAATAAGCTGCCTCTGAAATCCAGAAATGTGGGTGGAAGGACACTATGGATTTTCTGGTGGTGGTTTTTTTTGTTTGGTTGTTTTTTTTACGCAGGTGGAATAGATCAGTTAGGTGTTTTTTCCTCAGTTCTTAAAAATGGCAATGACAATTAGATGCTTAAGCAATTATTCCGTGATAGAATTTAATTTTATTAATTGTCCCCTAATATTTTGCTGGTAACGTACTCATTAAACAGTCCTACTTTTTGCATCCTCTTGTTTTAAACTTTTCAACGTACAGGTTGAAAAGGTTTTACACTTTTCAGGTACAGGTTCACTTAAGGTACTGTTCAGGTATGTGCATATGTACTAGTTGAAATGTCACAGTAATTAGGTCACTCTGGGTGAGGTTTTGTGGTGATTTCTCCCCCAGCAGGAGTGCAAGTATGTCCTTCTGGAGCAGGTAGTACTGCAATCAACCAGTTGCTTTAAGGTGACGTTTCCACACTCCTGACCAGTGGATGATTCTGATGCTTATACAGAGGATGAGCCCTGGGTTCATGGATCAGTGAAATAAGTCTCTGTCACCAGTGAATGTGTGGCCCTGAGAATCCTTGCCATGCCGGCAGGGAGTGGGGCTGCTGTTGTGGCCTCAACACGTGAACTTTTGGGGCCAGGCAGGGTGTACATTAACCAAGCACAGGGACTTACTGGTATCAGCAGTACATGTGGGCACCCCCCAGTGTGCCGCTTAGAAAAGCCCCACAAGCATTACCACACAGATACAAGCTTCTAGTCGGCAGCTGCGTGACAACCAGTCTTTCTTGGACTTTCTCAAAACTGCATTTCCTGATTCTTGTTATGGTACCTGGGCTAGACACAGAAGCATTTTCCGTGAGCAGCAAGATGGTCTACTTGTATCTTGTTACCTCTTTCCTTTCCTCTGCCTATTTGGCTGTCCATAGTTTGCCATAGACTTGCCCTTGGTGTAGATGCTCTGCTCAACGTTTGATCTCCCTTCTGGATAACTGAAATAATAAAATGCAGAATTTCTCTAACCAACGCCAACATTGTTCATTCAAGCATAGCTGCCTTCCCTGTTCCATCTCATTTAACTACATCTGACATCGGCTCTACCTGCATCCCCTCTGAGCAGCTGGTGGCAGCTGTTAGAGCTAAGACTAGTCCTGCTGTTCTTTGTTTCTGTTTAGGTTGGGCTAAATATAGCCTACTGTTTGATTACAGGGGAAGGAGTGCCAGGATTCAAGATTTATGTGTGCAGCGCAGATTTTTCTCTAGGCCTGCGCCCAGCCACCCCCTGCAGAGCTTGCCTTGATAAGATAGCCTTCCTACCCACTTCTGTCTCCTGTAATCATTGTGAAAGACAACCAAAAAGCTTCCTGGTGGAGTCTCAGGAATCCTTCGCCTGCTTCACCATGAAGCCTCGCAGTGTTTCGGTCGGTCTGCAGTTCCCCCCAGGCTCACTGAATGCACTGGTAGATCCCAGGCTGCTGACCCTCATGGTTCCTTTCAGAAATGCTAGGATTTTTATTCTTCCACAAACTGCTTCTTTACCTCCCTGATATCTGGAGACCCTGCCTACCCCTTGCATATACTTTTTTTATTTGTTTCTCCTCAGCTATCACCCTTCCCTCTCCCCTTGCCAGTTCCAGAACATGTTCCCTAAAGTCTGCATATGGTGGAATCACTTCTGCTTTGTACTTTACATGAAAACTTTGTATTCACAGTTTCCTTTTCAGTGTCCTCACTTAGTGCTTCCTCCCATCTCTGTTTCTTATCTCCAGCTCCTCCGTTACTCTTTGCCCACACTATCAGTGCATCATTAAAGGCTCAGTGCATGAGATCCAGGTGAGCCAACCTGGCAGCAATGATGTGATGTGGCAAAGAACAGCCACTCTGCAGTGGTTCCTACTGTCCTGGAAACCATTCCCTGGCTTGGACTTTGAGAATGCTCCAAGCTTTGACTGCTTCAGACAGTCATTGTGTGAAACCAGCTTCATGAAGGTTAAAAAAGGAAGTAATGTATATCTTTACCTAGGTAGCCTCAGTCATAGAAGTGGGTAAATTCAGCTATTTTGACTTTGTAACACAGCAGGAGAACCAAGTTATGTCTGTATTTCCCAAGCAAACTTTTCTTTTCCTGCATTTATCTTTGTGCCACCCTTATGCCTTTTACATTTACAGTACCCAAAAATAAATAAGTATATGAAAAACTAACACCGCCTTAAAGTAGGAGGATGAACAAAATGCTTTAGGCTTCAGCTGAGCTGTGGTTACAGGGCTGTCATTAGCTGCTGTTGACTGAAGGCGTTTGTGCCCTCTCACTGCACGCCTGGCAGGCACTCCCAACACTGCGGTGAGCAGGAGAGTGGAAGAATTGCTGCAAGATCGCAGTGGGCAAGGAAACTACAGCATCCTCATCCATTTGCTGCTTTTATTCAAGTCTGTGTTTGCTCAGCAGTATTGACAGTCTTTTATTATACCCACTGCTGCAGAGGCGGAGTTACAACTTTGGGAGAAGGCATCTCTCAGCTTTGTTTCCCTTTCCGCATGCAGTTTTCAGAGATGCTGCTGTGAGCGGTCCCCCATTGCTGCTCTACTGGTTATGGGACTCCCACCCTATCAGCTGTGAACCTGGGCCACTGTTTGAACTAGCATTTCTTTCATTCACCTCAGATTAAAGCAGCTCCCCTGATTTCATTGACTCCTACCTCTTCCCAGAGTTAGAAAAATAACTGAGAAGGGGACTGCATCTGTTTCTGTTGCCTTTTCATAATTCTGAATGGGAAAAGTACTTTTAATGATTGTTTCCCACCAGGTAGAGCATTTATGCTGCTGGAGTTAGTTTGCATCTGTTACAGTTTCTAATGGATTTGCCATGTAGGTGTTGGGAAATGCCATATGTTATGGTAGTGACGCTGTAGATAACTCATATTCTATGCATACGGTATGAAAAGATGAATGGCAAGAAAAGCATGAAGCCCAGGGGAAGGAAGTAGTAGATATATTAAACATATGTGCAGATTTGAAATGCCATAGAAATTGGCTGGAGTCTCCAGCTGCCTTTTGAGAAATGTTAGACAGTAGTCTGTGCACAGGAAAATGAGAGAGCATGTTGAAAACATCAAGCCTGGTTTTGGAAGCACACGAAGCTCCTGATGTTCACAGGTTGTTTTGCTGCTGCCTCTCAGAGGTCGGCAGAAAGGAAGCTGCAGATGAGCAAGGGCAGCGATGCATTGCTCTGTGGGAACTGTTTAGATAAGTGGCTTGAAAAGTTTTTCAGGCTGGAAGGATGCAACTAGAGAGTGCACAGGATATATTCTCCCAGGGAGGGAACTTCTTTAGCACTTAAACAGCACTCTAGCTTTCCAAAGAGCTGTGGGAACAAGGGCCACCACCATGACCCTCCTGCAAGGCACACCACTATTACTATCCTCAAGTGGCCAATATGGAAACTGAGGCGAAGCAAGGAGGAGCCTGATAGTCTCCAAGTCACAAAGGGAATTGTGACTCAGTCATTGCCAAAGCTTCTTTCCATGATTTCTCCTCTGGGCCAGGGCTGCCAAGATGCAGCCTTCAGATGGCTCCCAGGGAGGCAGTAGTTACCCAACATCTGAGCCCCAACCCCTGTAGGTCCTGTGGGATTCTTATGACCCTTTATGTCTCACCCACTGCCATTAATTATTGACAGCAAGATAAAGCATTGAAAAAACATTTATTTTCGCTAAAAACATATTTGGCAATCATGTCTTTCACTACTTACCCAGAAGGACAATTTCAGTTTGACCCACAGGACCACAAGCATAAAAGGAGCTTGTCTTTACCTTCTTTCTCCCCTTCATGTGGCTGTCCAACTCTGAGTATAACTATAATATAATCTGTTGTAGATTTGCACAACCCAACTGTAGAGGGCTGCTTTTGGCTTATCTCTGTCCTTGCCATGGGAAACAAAAGTGCTACTCTTCACAATGGTGGAAGCCAGTTATACAAAGCTGTTGACCATTATCTTTTCCTGACCCCCTCAGCAATTGACCTGTGCCCTTGAGGAGTTTTACAAGTGAGAACTTCAAGTCTAACATTCAGAGCAGGAAAGTGCAAGAAAGAATGCAGAAGCCAAAAAATCAGTGGGCTATTTATTTCTTCACTGAAATAGGGCTGCAGAATAAATAGAAATATATTGGAGAGTCACCACAGAAGAATGCAGTGTAAGACCCATGGGGAGCAGGAAAAAAACTACAAACAAACAAAAAAAAACCCCTTCCAAAACCCAACGTTCTGCAAAATGGGGGGGCATGTGAGTATGAGTGCCAAAACAAACACCTTGAATTAACCAACCTCAGTGGCAGAATCTGTGACGGCAAGCACTACTGCTTAACCCAACTGGGTGCTTGTGGTTACATATGCCAGAGCTGGTTGTGCTCCAGGCTGAATTCCAACGTGAAATAATTCAATAGTGATCCACAGCAAGTGTTTGTGCCACAAGTCCATGTATGCTAGATCTATTGCCAGGCAAAGTTTCAGGATATTTATCTCCAATTAGCAAAACTTGTCCTTTATCTGTAAGGAGCACGGTAGGTCACAGGAGATTTTCTAAGAGGAGTAGAGAGGAATGTGTGTCCTTATTTATGTGTTTATTTAGAAAGATGTGCTTCAGTGATATATCTGGCAGTGGGTGCTTGCTTACCCCAGCTGAGGGTCTGGCCAAACAATCTTCTTTACAAATCCAGGAGCATGAAGTGAGCTGCCCACCTCCTGCTGCTGTGCTGTGCCCCCACAACCACGTTTCCCCTTGCTGCAAGAGGAAGCTCAGAAATTTGCCTTGTTTCCTGACCACTTGTTTTCCTGACCAACAAATTCGCTAAAACAGGAGGATCGAGAGATCTTGTCATTCATATCCTAGAAAGTGCCACTGCAGATGTGTCCCTCATATCCATTCCTGTTTATTTATCTTTACCTTGCTGATCAAATGACAAGAACAAGGAGCACAGCAGTTTTCCCATAAAGGTGCACGATCCTGAAAGAACACCACCTGCCTGCCTCTGAAAAGCTGCAGGCAGAAAGGTTGAAGGCAACAAGAGACAACTTTATCCAGAACATAGCTTACTGTATTTTAATTGTCAAATATTCATATACTGTGTCCTATTGATGACTTTGTGACTAAAGAAATAGGCTTGGGCATAGGGCTGCGAATAATCCGGCTAGAGGCTCGTGAACACAGGTTAGCCATAAATGGAAAACAATCAGAACTGAACAGAAAGAAACGCGTGCTTTTGAGATTAGATAGGTGAAAAATGTAGATCAAAATTCTCCCCATTAAGTGTCAATGGAGGAAGGATTCATTAATGAGCTGTACTGGTAAGACATGAAAGTAGATGACACAAAAAAACAATTGACTCATTTTTTGCTTGAAAGGAAATGACTGCCCAGACTGGATGATTCAGACCCGTTGAGAGGGAAAGGCAGACCTATCCTGGAAGTACCAGCTGACCACTCTGCTCCTCACATAACTAATACTGCCTCACTGAAATAAAAGCAAACACTGGCTGAGGCAAGAAATCAGGACCTTGCCTTTAATTAATCTTCAGTGCCCCGTGGTAATTTCAAATAAGTACATCTCATGCAAGAATACTCTTCCATTAATGTAATTAAACCAGTCTATTTCTCACCACCCCCACCATGCATCCTCAATATCACCTTGATAATTTCTTGGGGAATTTTGCTTGCAGTTTCTGACCTGGCGTCTGAAAAAAACCAAGCCTCCCTCATGAAAACAAACCACCTCTATTTTAAACATACTCAGTATGACTGTTTCGTTCATTAATTTTCTATTTAGGATCTAGTGTGAAAGGGTACCTGGGCTTTGACTCAGCACCACTGTGATGGAGACAGTAGAAGTTCACATAGTGCTCAGTATATGTTGGGAGGAGTTTGGGAGCCTCTACCTTAAGAAATATTTATATGGTTTGGACAGGTCTTATGTATATATAGCTCTGTAGACTTTTAGGGTTCCAAGGAGGAGATTATTCAGTGTTTCCACTGTTTCCTGCTTGAAAAGGCAGACACATTGGAATCTGAGCTAAGATAGCAGCTTTTCCTGTTTTGATTTCCCAGCTCTGGAGCAGGCTATCTTGGCAGCCCATTGAAGATGAGGCAATAGACAGACCATGGAAAATGCAGAAGAACGTCCCTAGAGGAATTTAAGATTTAGCACCTTATGGGTACGAAATGTATCATAAATTGTGTGCAGAAGGTCCATAGACCCAGCTGAACAAAGCTTCAGTATCATTAGGACTAATTTCATGTGCAGTATTGTACATCTCACCTCATATTAGGTCTGTATCTCAAAGACTTTTTTAATCACCTAGAAGAATTTTGCTTGGCTCATTTTATAGCATTTCTTCAATTGCCGAAGTGTCACTGAGTGATACTTACTAGTAAGCTGTGAAAATTTTAATACCATCAAGTTTGTGAAATTTTGTTGCACATTCTAATGCTGCAGGTATTACTTTTTGTTCCCAGTGCTGCAGCATGGACAGGGACTGGCTGCAAATAGAAGCAAGGGACACAACAGGAGAGTCACCTTCACAGCCAAGTTAAAACAGTGTGTTGCTACCTTAGGTCCTACCTCTAGTTTCTACACAGGAGGTAGCTGACATTAATGTTGTTCAAAAAAGCAGGGAAAATGCAATGACCAACAGCAAGAGTTGGAACAGGGCTTAGGGAACTATGTTCATGATTAAAACACCTTGAAGCTTGATTGTGCACTATCATATTCTGTTCATTCCCATTAGTACCATTGCTCTTGGTCAATGTTAAAATGCTTTTGTGTTTTGTGGCTAGCAGGATACCACAGATGGAAAAAAGTCTTTAGTTTCAAGCGTGGGCAGACTGACATCATCATGCATTAAAAGTACTAAATCATTGTGCAATTCCAGGACTTCTCTGTTCACTTGAATAGGTGACTCTTAAGAAGTTGGGGCTCTACACTCCTGTGACATTCTAAAGGTGTATTTCCTGTGACATTTCAGAACACTTTGAACCTTCTGATTGCAAAAGTGCTCTCAGATCCCAAACTGTTCTGCTCAGAAAAAAAATTTCAAGGGCAGTCATGAACATAGGATGCTCTGTTTGCCTCCCAGAATACTAACCCAGTGAGAGTAGTTTTGCATGAGTCTCTCTTGTAAGGCATAATCCAGTTACACCTCTACAGTTTATGAAGAGTCTTAGGGATGGTCTTAGTGATGTCACTCTTGTACTTGGAGAACAAAATTAACATGGGTTGTTTCGGGTTTTTTTTCAAACTGAATATTGACCCCTAGAAAAACTTACCTGAGTGAAGCTTAGAGCACAGACTGACGTTCTCTAGTTCCCTGTTGGATGCAAGCTTTCTGAGGAGCAAGGCCAGTGTCCCAGTAGAAATGGTGGTACATGACCCAAATTTGATTCTTGTAAGCAAAGTGTCTGGGCTGCTGGCTTTCAGCTGTTCTAAAATAAATCCAAACAAACCAGCCACAAAACCAAACTAAAAACCGAAATCCCACACTCGAAAAGCCCCACAAACAGGCTGGAAGAAAAGTTCATGAATCCATGGAGCTGCTAGGTCACTATGGGAGTGAGGATTGTCTCTTGTATAATAACTACGGACTGTTCTGCCTTCAGTTTATCCCTGTACCTCTCGCATGAGGGATAACCAGTACTGAAAAAGCCTTATGGGTTGGGACATCTTTTAGCACAGGCCAGGCATGTACAGTGAAGACAATGATATCAATGTGCTAACTCCTCATATCACTCAAGGACTCTGGTGAAGTACTGGGACATGATCAAGGAATTTTGTTACCTCAGCACAACATCATAGCTACTACTTCTAAAAAAAAAAAAAAAATCCTATCACCTTAAAGCTTTCTGGTGCACAGATGAAGTAAAACAAGTGTTATTCACTGTGGGAGGACTTAGGCCATCTGTATCTCCAGAAGCCAAGTCAGGGCAGCTCCTTCAACTCATGCATTTGAAAGAGAGCACAGTTGCCTAAATATCATCACACAGGTAGTGCACTTGCTATCATACTTCAATATTAAATGATCCTGGAGAAACTTTGAATGGCAGTAACGTGAAATATATGCACAGACTATCTCTACTCTTAGGGAGTCAGTGCAGGGTTCTCTAGCAGTAGTCTCAGCAGTGCAGAACTTGTCCAATTTTAGGTAACAAATTTAAATAACTTTCTGTTAAATAAAACAAATACATATAACTTTACGGCACTAAGTTGAAAAAATTAGCTGTATCAATGTTTGGATTATGCTAGAGGGGTGTTAATGAGAATTTGAAAATTTTATGCATTTGAGCTTGTTAAAACAAACAGCACAATTTGTGCAGCAGTGGCTTATTTGCAAGAATAGGGATTAACAGGAGCATGTGAAACAGCAGAATACAGATGCAATATCTTCTGTAAATTCACATGAAGATGAGAATGAAAATACAGAGCTTTTGGATGACTCTTGCTAATACGAATATTTGAACCTCTGACCAGGGTGTAAGATTTGAAAGCACACTGGCAAAGAACCTTGCACAGAGGAGATCCTGCACGTATCAGGGGGGAAATCTAGAAGCAAACAGTTTTAGAAAGAAAATCTAAGTTAACACTCTTGGAAGATGAAAAAGCAATGTCATGGAAAGGTGAGCCTTAGTTACAACTCTTCAAAACTAGATAGAAATTCCAGTGGGTTAATTGCAAAGCTGAAGAACATTAATTATGGGAAATTAAAGATTGTTAGTTAAATTAATTCAAGACTCCACAAAATGCTAGACTAAATAATCTTGTACAGAGCCCTGAAAAAATGCTACTCACAGACAGGAGGAGGTTGATATATAAGCAAGATTTGGTTTCAAACAATGTGAATTGCTGCTTGTTGGTGCCACTACTTCTGCTCTGTCTGTTCATCCTTGGAGGTGGTAATCTGCTATGAAGGTCCCAGTTTAAAGGAGGCTCACTGAGGGAAGGGTGAGAAGGTAGGTGTTTGGGGATTTTTTTTTTTTAATCTCTTCAGTTAGAGAAGGTTTACAGTGATACACAGCGAGACCTTTCTTGCCCCCCTCCGTTTTGAGTCTCCTCTGAATTGTCATCTTTACTTAGTTTCCATAACAATATTTTGACAATTAAGGAGTATTGACGGACATCTGGAGAGCAGTCTAAAGTCTGTGGAAATGTATGAAAAAGCTTGTGTTTATTTCAGTGGGCTTTGGAGCAGGTCTGTGGAAAGTAGGGTCAGTTGTTCCATGGACCATGCCCACTCTCCCTCCGTGGCACTTTGCAGGCAGAAAAGCAGGAGTCTGGGGTGTTCCCAAACCCAGTGCTAGCAGACTCTTGCAGAAAGTAGTATTTGAAAGGCAAAATACCATTTAAAAGCAAGCATCTTTAGGGGCAAAACCACAGACCCCAGGAGGAGTGTGATGTGCCATTTCCCCAATCATAGGTGCTGCACTGTTTTGCATTCAGAATTTGGAGTACTTCCTACAAATTCTCTAAAAGCTCATAATCTGGAAAAGTTGTAGTTCAGTCTTCTTTTCCACCCCTGCCTTGTGACAGATTGCAAATAGTGCAGACAGATCCCTGCAGTAGCACATATTTCATGTACTGGGGACAGGCACTGGGCAAAGACATGAAATAACTGACACCACGCCAGTAGCTGTGCCAAGAGTCCAGCCCAGACCTCTCCAGTTCAATCTAGATCCTGACTCCTTGGACCAAGGACTCTCTTCCTGGTGTTTGTATGGTTTAAACTGGCACTATCAGCACACTAGATATTTCAGTCACACAAACACAGACCTACTGCAACCTACTGGCTTCATCTCCTACATAACAAGGATGTGCTTCTTATCACGGGACAAGAAGGACAGGGCCAGTCACAGTGTTCTTCTGTTCAACAGTGATGTGATACTTACACATAAGCCTGGGTCAGACTGCTGATAGAACAGTGAAGAGAAATAGTTTGAGAACTTTCACAATTAAAATAGGAAACAAGCCTAGTTATTAGCATACAAAGAATCAGGCTCAGTTTCAATACATGGAACTATTTAGCTGTGCTGCCTCAAAATGCTGAGTTGTGTAAGTGAAGTCAGAGCAGCTTCTGCATTTCTTTCTCTGACAAGGATGACACTCATCAGTTTTCAGACTGACAGATGGAGCTGGAAGCAACACTATTTAGCGTATCTTTAAATTGTAGTAGGGTGGTACCAGACCCCTCTAAGTTTCTCAGGACATTGCTTAGATTTAGTTATTCAGGCTGGATATTTCCATGCTGGGTGTCTGCTTCAGGCTGCCTTTTTTTTTTTTTTTTTTCTGAAGATGGCTGTAGAAGTAATACGGCCATTTCTAAGAACAAGGTTAGGGAAAAAAAATGGGTTGTGTCTGTGTTAAATAAATATTCTTGCAGGCACTTTACACAGGTATTCTAGCATCATTGGTCCCCTTAGAAGGAACTCAAGATATGACAGAGGTGGGTTAGCATGTTCAACAAAGGCACACTTTTGCTATGCTTGTGAAAGTATATTCCTGTTTGCTAGTCAGACAGTGCCTCTTGAAGTCCTGAGTTGTGTTACATGTGTTGGAGCTAGGATTTTCCATGAGTTTACCCTTATGGAAGACATTCCAGCTCTGGATCCTGAACCGTCTTTCTTTTCAAGGAGCCATGTAAGGAAAAGTGTGGGAACATTGGCATTATGATCTTTTCCTCTTTTCTGGCAAAGAGGCACCGTGAAGTGGTAAAGTGCACAGGAGACAAAGTCCCACGAAATGAAAAGCAAACAGCAATTTAGGATTAAGATTGCCTTTCCATTAGTTTATCTGAAACAGATTTGTCTCAGAAAGCAGTTCTGGAAGCAAAAAATATAGCTTGCATCCTCAGAGATCAGTGGTGAAATTTCAGTCACTTTACCTCATCTGGCATCTAAGTCTCCGCATGTCAGCGCAAGCCTTTGTCTCTCCACGCTTGGGCTTTGGTGGAGTATTTTACACTCTGTATCTTTTTTTACATCCAGTGCAGCTAGAAATAAAGACTGAATCAGTCTCACCCACTTAAAGATGCTTCCTGACTGGCCAGGGTGGCAAGATGTCAGCAAGAGGAGATCTCTCTCCTGCTACTGCCCGCGTGGTAGTCACGCTGTGGATAAGTGGAGGTCTCCTGTCTCACGGGCCATTGGGTCAACCAGCAGCTCTCACCAGTGCAAAAAATAAACCAAAGCACAGGGCTGAGGTTTACCTCACTGGTTCAGGAGAAAACTTTAGTTAAATACAATAAACATAAATACCATAAACATAAATAAACACATAAGGAGATGGAGATACATGCACACACACAAATATGTATCTCTCCAAGTATCTTTTAGTGCCTGGGGTTTGTGGCCTCATACTCACTGCCATTTGAATAGCTCAGGCATAGCCTGCAATCCTGCAAAACAAGTTCCATTTTCAAAAAGTACAAGGGTTGTGTAGGCTGTTTATGATCTAAGAAACTGAAGCACTGCTAAAAGAAAAAAAGTCTACCTTCATAAGGCCTCTTCTCAAATATAGGCCACTAAGGGGATATCAGGGTATCATTCATTTTTCTATTTCGTCCAATGTCCTAGATAGAAGCCATTCCAGAGCAGCTACTTTTCCAACCATTTCAACTGAGAGATTAGTTTCTTGCAGCCTCTGAGTCTTTTTTGGTTTTCAAAATGTTGAAGTGAGGCCAGCGAGCAGCCTGGGAGGCAGTTTAAATACCCTGCCTACATACCATGCGGCAGCAGTCTGACCACTGTCGGTACATGGAATTAATTCTAGGTGTTCATCTTAATTCTAGGTCATCATCTTAACTAGATGCCTGTAAGACTCCAAAAAATGATAGATAATCTAAATGCCTTCCCCAAGATTTATCACTTGTACAGCAGCAAAGAAGCTTTTGTTTACCCTGAGATTCCCATTTCAGCTGCCTCAAGTGATGAGTACAGGGCACTTTGTGCATTGGCATTTACACCAGCTCAGCAACACACTGTTATTCAGCTTTGGTGGAATTTTACAGCCTGCTTTCCTGAGCAGCAATGTGATGAATCGTTTAAATAAATCTTATCTGATGGATTTGCTGGCTCCTTGTTTAGACTAGGGGTGACAAGTGTCCCACCCTCAAAGCACAAGACATTTACCACCAGCATAGGCACCATTTTTGGTCAGTTTTGACTAGGAAATTTATATAAAAAAATTCATGTCCTGGGTGGGGACACATCAACACAACTTAATACTGAAACAAGCTTGTATTCAGTATTAACTGGCTTAAGTCAGAGCCCTACTACAGAACAACTAGAAAGGTTGCCTCTTCTGCTGTGTGTTTTCACCCAAATAGGGTGCTTAGGGACATGGTTTAGTGAGTTAGGTGGTGTGGGTTGATGGTTGAACTTGATGATCCTTGAGGTATTTTCCAACTTTTATGATTCTATGAAATGCAACAAGTGAATGAAGTGAGTGTTCTGGGGTTCAGCTGCAGCTAAAACAAGTTGTGGGGAAAATAATTTAAGGGTAACTTCAATTTCATATTCACTGACATGGTGAGTTTGACCCAATTTCTTTTTAATGCAACTTCCTCTCTGCTTCCCCCAGCTCCCCCCACTCTCAGCTTTGGTGCTGCAATACCAAAGGAAGCTGTTCAAATGGTATTTTTCACCTTGTCTGAAATTGCCATGACAAAACACTGTTGCCCCAGTGAGAATAAGGCCAATTTTGCAGACTCTTGACTCCCTAAACTTCTGGGAGTTTATCCAGAATTGGACTTCTGTTTGTGCATTACTCAGGGAAAACCAGAAAAAAGGCATGGGTTGGTATGTAGCTCTTGATCCCATATGCCATGATATCTTAAATAAACTGTACATTTGTTTGCTTAAGCCTTTCAGTATGTGGAACTGAAAACTTAGCTAAGACCTATTTACAGGGCAGTGTCAGTGGTCCATGCAAGTGTTAAGGTGCCTAGGTGTATGTGTATCTGCTGTGTCTTCTAGGTGAAGCAAAACTCCCCTCCAGCATTTGTCCCTGTATGTAGGGTCTGAAATATCCCATCTCTTGCCTGGGTTTTCTTCACATTGTTGTAAAGAAGGTTTTTGTTGTATTTCCACTGCCTCCCACTTACCACCTCTTTTCTTCCCATTCCCTCCAAGATGTCCCTTGCTGAAGGACAGTGGAAGGGGGTCTTACAGCTCTGCCACCTTTCTTGAGAACATGTCCTTCCACCCTAGGTGCCTTTGTGTCAGCCTTTTCCTGCTCAAAGCTTTGCTTTGCCCAAAGCTTTCTGAAAGATGTATTGATTCAGTGTTCCCACCGTGGCTTGCAGGGGCATGAAACCAGGATTTATACTACCCTGAGCCTTATTAATTTTACATCTATAATGAGTGATAAAAGTCTGATCTTTAGCAAAGATACAGGAGCTGTCTGCAAATCCAGAATGTCACGTTATTTTGTGTATTTGGACGATCAGTTGCACAGGCCCAGCAACTAAGCACATGAATCCTGAATTGTCAGGATTATATCCTTCACTGATAGTCAGGATGCCTTCATATTTGGATGAGAATTTCCAAATCCTGGGCTTTTAAAACATTTTGTGATATACCATTACCAAAAAAGTTACAACAATACCTTGAAAAAAAATATTTTTTAATGGAAGTTTTTCCCTCAACATATTTCTGTATTTTTATGTAAGAAAAGATACAGGTGATTTTGAGAAGAGCTTGAACCTTTTTGAGCAGTGGGCTTAAAGTCTATTTAGGAAGGAAAAAAGTTAATTCCTTTACTAGTTTGATATAGAGTACTTAGTGTCCTATGATATAGGAAGAGAGCATCTCCTTGCCTTTTTGCACCTCCCAGAGCATCATAATCTGACTTGCAATTCATTGTCATTCTTGCAAGTTTGCGTGAATGTTCAAGGGTACTCCCAGTGAATTTCAACTGCTAAAAGAGCAGTTTTAATCTGAATACAAGGAGCACATTTATGTGCACATAGCAAATGAATGACAGTTCTAAAGTCCAAGTGTGTCTACTACTTTAATTAGCAGCCAGAAGAAATACATACATTTAAATATTTAACCTTGAAGTCAGGTTGATGTAAAGCTCTGAAGTAATGTCGTGTTAAGATGTTATCCAGAAGTTCTGTCTTGAAATGAACCAAAGTGAGCTGTGGTTTACAGCAAGAGACTTTGGTCCTAGTTTTCTAGCATCTGTTCTTAATTCTGCTACTTTTTATTGTATAACCTCGAGAAAGCTTCCATCATTCTGGGGTTCCTTGCTCACCATCCTATGCTGAGATAGAAGGAGAAGGCTTTATTAATCTCAGGAAAATGGTTAAAGTCCTTGAATAGAAGAAGCTATACAAGTGCGAAGTAGGGATGATAAAGAGAAAATTCTCTGGGGAGAGAGTAAGAGAAGGGGCAGGTGGAGGGGAGTTCCTGCACTCCTGCAATGCATAGTTCTGCAATTGCTTCTGCAGGATAGGTAGTTCTCGGAAGTCTGGCTAGAGTCAGAGATGCTCATTTGTGACCAAATTTGCTTTGCCGCTTTGCAGTCAAGGTGGTTAAGAGAGAATGAGAAATTAAGGGGATGTAACAGCGGCTTTACAATGAGGCACTGTAAAAACTGGAACTCCCTGATTAGAAAGAAAAAGGTAGAGAGAAGATATGATCAAGGTTTACACATCATTAAAATGGTGGGCAAAATGAACAGAGAGTTCATTGAATACTACAGCATGAGGCCACTTGATGAAACTAGTGTTAAGACTAGCTTAAAACAGATACAAAGAAGTATTTCTTTATAGAATGGGTATTGAAATCCTGAAACCAGCTGCTAGAGTTTTAGAATACAGGCAGCATCAGTGAGTTCAAAAAGGTTTTATGCAAGTTCATGGATAGCAGATGAACAAATGGATTTTGAAAGTAGAGGGCACGGATGTACTCTGTACCATCCTTAATAAAACAAATTTCAAGGAGGAGAGTGGACCACAGAAAGGAGCCGGGCTTGCATGCTCTCCTTAAACAGTAGCTTCTCTTGCCACTGTCAGAGACTAAGCACTTGGCTGGTCTGACTCAGGGGGGCTTTTTGGTATGCTCCTGTGCTACAGGGAGCAAATCACACAGACAGTGCAGTAATTTTACATGCTGATGTCTTTCCTGTAAAACCCTCTTTCCTTATTATCTCCAGCCTTCCACATATCATCAGATCAGAACTAACCACTGACCTGAACATATGCTGCTACTGCCCACACCCCGCCCCAAAGGCGGTTTCATTTTTTAAAAATTTACAGTTGCAATTAGCTGCTATTAAGATTCTTTTTATTTGCTGGTGTGAGGTTTCAGAACACACCTGCTTAACATTTTCAAACTCTTCTGCATAATCAGGGTGGCTAAACACACGTTTTCATGGGCTTTCCAACAAAGCTGATATTCTCAGAGTGTCTGCTGCCATCAGTCAGGGCTGCAGTAAAGGTAGAAATGTAAAAAAAAAAAAAATCTGGTAAAGGCATGAGAAATAGCAATACTTCTGTGACTAAACAAGACTGCATCTGGCCATTAGTAATCTAGATGATTGATTTTATTGATTCAGCTTCCACAAATCCAAAAGACTTCTGAAATTAATCTATTTCAAAGGTCTGCACCAAAGAAAAACAACCATTACAAGTGGCACTTGAAGTCCCAGCACAGGTATTAGAAAAATGAATAATGGCACTAAAAGTCCGTTTTCCTGGCAGAGGACCCTTTTCACCACAGTCACGGCAGTATGGGGTGTTTTTTCTTGAGGCTGAACAGATTGTGTCTTAAAGTGTATAATCTAGAAACTGCTGCAACAGGGGTTGACCACACAAACTGATGTCAGTGAACCAGAGAGCAAAATCTGGCCAGTTGCATTTCAGTTTAGTGTGATTCTTATGTTGTTGGCTTATGTTTTATTCTGCTTCTGCCTGGCTCCTTTCTTTTGCAAGAGCACTTTATCTGGAAAGCACAGTTCTGTGCTTGCTGGGCCATATAATAGGTAGCCATCCTTAGGGCATCCTTTTCATTTGGCAGCCTTTGAAGCAGAGATGGACAGCCCTCAATAAGAGATGTGATAACAGACACACACATGCTTATTCAGAAGTCTTAACAAAATTTCAAGGTAGAGCTATTCAAAGTGTTGGGGTTTTTTTGTGGGCTTTTTTTTTTTTTAAACAGTCACCAAGACTCCTAGGAGTAATTTCTAAAGCATAAAAAAAACGTAATCTGACTGTAGCCAAGCAGAGGAAAAGTTAGACCTATCTCACTATAAACAAATACTTTAGCTATATCACTACACTTTAAAACATCCTTATCAAAACCCCTGTAGGACCAGAGTGTTCTTCAGAAGAGCTCTACAAACCTGAACATGCAGCCTTAATATTGTAAGAGGGCTACACGTTAAGTCACTAAAGCAAGGAGGTGTGCAGCCTACTTGTGCCCAAGCACAGGGTGGCTGATTTTGATGAGCTGAGCTGTAAGATAGGTTCTTCGCCTGTGTCCCTAGGTACCTTAAGGAGCAGAGGTAGCCAGGAGATTATTTGGACATCCAGTGGGTACCCTGATGCAGTTTCCAAGTTTTGTGGTGCTTTATGTAAAGCAATCCTAGTTTTAATGCAAGAAGCCCCATATCTACTAATGAGAGCTACCGAGTAGGAAATAGGAGCCTGAGGGCTATTGATAATAGTTCACTCCTTGTGTGGTCTTGGCAAATCACTTAATTGTTTGCTACCTCAACTTCTCCCAGCCCCTGAAGAATACAGTACCTTTTTATTTCCCGCTGCCTCTTTCATCATGGTAAGAAACAGCAGAGATTAGAGGGGTCTCTATACTGTTTGCTATAAGGCAAACAAAAAAGATGTGCAAAAATCAGCTGATGTTTATATACTGACGAGTGCCTTGTTTGCAGTGCACCATATGGATGCAAAGTTTTCGTCTGGCATATTCCTACAAGCAGATGCCTGAAGGAGCAACTGCTCATCTGAAGTTTTTACTAGAGGAACCTCCCGTTTCATTTTTGCCACAACCTCCTCCTTTTTCTCCTCCTTCTCTAACATATGGAAATTAAATGTAGTTATGACTCAGGGGAATGTTTGTCCTTAAAATTAAAGAGCTTTCCCTGAATGCACTTTCTGTGAGGAGTTTTCTTTGTTGCCTTTCTTACAATCCGTTTGTATAGTTTGTGTGCTTCTATAGATTATATTTTATGTCAGCAGAAAGCCATTTGCTTGTAGTAATTTTATGGGTCACTGATTTTCGAGACAGGTTTGCCATCTCAGTTAGCTTCAAGACCTCATGAAGACTTAGATAGCAGCCCAACTGAATGGGTTGATTCTCCCACTTCGTATCTGCAAGCAACTTTGCTTTTGCAAATGCAACACAATGCACAGTGAGGGTTACTTGAATAACTAATTGTGGGGCAGGCATTAATTTCACTTCATAGTGTATTAGCTGCTGTGTAGCAACAGCCATGTGTTTGCATGTTCTTACTCCATGGAAGATGCAAGGTAGCAATGGGAGGTGAACTTCCTTCTTTATTTGGGAAAGACTATGCACACAGCAGCTAGTGTGAGGAAAATAGGATGATGTAGTACCTATCCAAATTTGCCTGTCCCTAATTTGTTTGGCTTCCCTATGTCTTATGATGTAGTTTTCATTAAGGAATAGATGTCTTATTCTGAAAGCTAGTGACTTGAATTCAAGTTTCCCATCTGTCACAGATTTCTTGTACAA
The DNA here is from genome assembly GCF_000699245.1 of Pterocles gutturalis. Lineage (NCBI taxonomy): Eukaryota > Metazoa > Chordata > Aves > Pterocliformes > Pteroclidae > Pterocles > Pterocles gutturalis. The sequence continues at coordinate 187,440 of NW_010108229.1, read as the reverse complement.
CCTTAGGTCAGCCACTTCACCTCTAACATGATTATTAGAACCTTTTTATTTCAACAAACCCTGGAGAGGATAAATGCTTTCAGACCTTTAAATAGTTGAATATCACAGCAGTGGGAGGCTCCATATATGAGCATGTCAGCTTGGGTTATAATTGTGTAAAAATGGTTTGGAGGAGATAAAACGTACATCAGCATATACCATATAGAACAGAGTGTATTTAGGGTTTCTGAGGAGATTAATTTACTGTGAGAAAAATTAGATGAGATTTCTTTTACTGCTATCTACCTCCCTGGCCTCCAGATTAGTTTTTCCTCAATATATTTTAATGTCAAAATACTGTTCTTGTATTTTAAAAAAAGAATATTTCTGCAGTGCTCCCCAAAGAGTTAGGTTTAGCTTTAAATGCTTCCCCCGACTACCCTCCTTCTATTTGCCATGCACACAGGGCACCTTTGTTTTCACGTTGATTTTTTTTCCTCTCCATTTTTTTTGCCAGTTGTTTTGTTGATCACTTCCAGATATCACATAAACCACCAGCAATTCAGAAACCGCAGGCTGAGAAACGTTCTGAAGACTACTGTAATATCAGAGAAGCATTTGGAGAGGAGAATTTGGAAAAAGCTTGTGTTTCCCAGGGGAGAAAAAGCCAACAATCAGAATATTTTCAGCTAAGGAGTTTGTTTCTTCACCTGTACCTTCACCATCTTGCCCAAACATCTCTGGCAGTATCCTCAAATTTGAGTTTCCTGTCCACTCACTGGGCACCCAACAGAGCATGTTCTCCATGATGAATCTTAAAGACACTAGGATTCAAGGAGCCTTCAACTCTGGATGCTCCTGCTTGGGGCAGTCAGATTCCTCTGTTCAGATGCCTTCACTGTGTCCTCCAAAACATACGTTGGTATTCCTGCATTTCCTCTCACCTCACTGTTGAGGCATTTCCTCCCACCCCCCCAATCCTCACTAGGCACACAAGCTCATTGATGGCTAGGACATGCTGGCCTGAAGTCCCTTCACTGCAGCACGTTCAAAGAACCACCTGGTAAAACACCAGAAGCACAACCAGAAAAAGTTACTGGGATTTATGCTGCTAGGAAGTCTGCGCAGTTCAGAGGATGGGAACTTGGTGCTTTCAAAGATGACTGTTTCTGGAAGAGAAAGTGCTGTCACTGGGGCCCTGGATGAATAATTCCCACACAGAGTATTTCTGTAGCCTCAGCTGGATATGGCATATGTGTTCCCAATTTAAGCTTGTTTGTGTTAAAGAGCAGATCAGCATCCATGGATCCCTGTGCAGTCTGGATACTATACAGCCTGCTATAGTACAGATTTTTGTCACTGCTAAATCAGTCATTTACATGGGGGTTTAGCAAGACAAAATAGCAGTAATGGCAGTAACACTAATTGGTACTCCCTTGGAGCAGAGGGTTGACATGTTTGGTACCCAAACCAGGAATACGCCAGGACCTTTCTAAAAAGTGCGAAGCATGTTGTCTTCTGATAGAACAACATTCTGCTCTTTATGTGGCAAGGGGCAGGCTCACAAGCTTGCTTTAAAAATACTGGAGGTTAGAAAATGTTTCATAATGGAATGCAGGAGACTCAGCAAGTTGGCTTAAAGAAAATGTTTTTCCCTCTCAGTCCATTTTAAACTCTCTCCCTATGTTTTTCCCATTGGCACTGAAGCACTCATCTGAAATAGCTCTCCCATGTAGCAACTTCTGTCCCAGATGGTGTGGTTCAGAGAACATCTTCATGCAATATCCCAGTGGTACTTACTAGCCTTTAGATGTATACCTGATGCCCTTTTCCTACAGCAACAAAATGGGTTGAGAGATTAATCCTACCTGTAAGCATCAGAGTGCACTGAGAGTTAAGAATGCCTCCTTTCATGATCCAAGGTTATAGACAGAAAACTAGTCAGAAGTCTCTACAAAGCAAGGAAAGGAGTTAGGCAAAGAGCATCCCTACTTTTACTCTAAGTGTGAAGATTTACTAGTAACAAACATTATATACACACCCTGCTCCACATAGATATTTAGTCAGGACAGCTTAAGCCAGATGTGTGGCTTAAGCTGTGCAGGCCAAATGACTTTCCCCCCAGTATTACTGCCTGCATACGGAGTGGCTTTGCAGCTATAGGTACATCATGGAAGATGTGCAGAATTTGTTCACCTAATGGACAAAGGTGAGCAAGCACAACCTCAGAAGTACATTAAGCCTAAATCATCTCTAGCACATTGCTATGACAGCCAGATCTAAGATGAACACGTCCTGCAAAGAACTGTGTTGGCATTCCCAGAAAACAAGGAAATTACTCTGGAATAGAAAGGGAGAATAGGTAGAATTGAACCTGTGTACAGTGTACCAAGTGTCTTACTGAGACAGGCTTTGTGTCTTTAGAGAATTCATGTGCTGCTAAACTCCAAAGGTTGTGTATATTTTCTAGACAGGACGTGGTGTTTACATGAATGGGGTTTTGGTGGCTACTCCATCAAAATATAGCAACTAACAGCTAGTTACTAGATCCCATAGTAGAATACACTGGCATACAAGGGCAGTAGAATTATCAGATCCTGAAAAAAACTTTCTGGTTTGTTGTGTATCCCATAGAAACTGCATAACATTTTTCTTGGAGAAGGGCCACTCACAAATAAGTCAAGCCAAAAGTCTAGAAAAACAACAAAAACCCCACTAACTAGTTCAGGTCCAAATACTAAACCTTTAGTACAGAACATTTTCTACCTAGGGAGGTTTGTCAGTGTTTTCCATTGACTGTAGCCAGGCATCACCTGTTTTCATGGCATCAAATCATTCACATACCTTTAAAATCAGTTTTTCCTAGGATCTGCACATTGCTTGGGTCAGACAAACAAAAAAGGCCAGTCTGTGGTAAGAAAGGGCTGTGTCTCTTCATGTGGGAGTCCCCTTGCATACTTTCCTTCGCTCTCATTGCTGTCCTCAGCCTCATCTTCAGCTCCTATCTTCAGTCCTTTACCCAGCTCCCCTATTACTGGAGTTACCACTGACACTAAGGAAAGTTATGTCAAACTGGACACAAGCAATGCAAAGACAGGTAGGACACGACAGTTCACTCACTCTTGCATATTTCACTTTCTGCGCCATTATTTTCTGGTCTCCCTTTTCTTTGCCCTGGTTGGAAACCCCTGTTCTCCCACCCTCACCTCTCACTTCCTAAGTCTGCATTGCTCTGCTTGCCACTTCCCTGGACTGTGTTTAGCAGACACAGGAAGAGATGGCCCAGTCTGGTTAGCCCCAGAGAGGGGGACAGAAAAGCATTGCCTTGGTAAGTTAGCAGTGTGTCTCCAATGCTTGGTGAAGTGTAGGACTATTTCCCATCAGCTGGACCAAACTAAGTAGAAAAAAACAAAAATCAAGGCACTGTAAAAAAGATGAGCTGCTGAGGGTATAAGTGCTCATAAACATATACCACAATGAATTAAGATCATGTAGAAAAATCTCCTAGATCATCTCAAGGATTATTTGACTACAGTGTACAGAGATCATCTCTTATTTGCCTTAACATAAGTTGGATGTCTGGAGCTGAATATAACTCATAAGTTAGAGCACATCAGAGTTTTTCCACTAAGTGCTGAGGGTGCACCTTGACGTATATTGGATTCTCAGTTTGTGCTCCAAAGCATCTAGGAAGGGCATTGGGAAACAACTGATAAAGGAGGATATTTGGAGCCTCGGGTATGGATAAAATAAGTAGCAAAGCCAGATATATAAAATAAAGTGTCTGGCTTTCATGGTGGGAGGGGCCTTTGAAGTGGGATTGCAAAAGATCTCTAAAGGTTTGACCCAATGGTGTTCAAACAGAAGGATGGGAATGAGTGCTTCCCATCAGGGATCAGACATAGAGGGTTTCTGGCTGCTGGGCTCAATACATGTCCCCGCAGGATGCTTGTACCTCTGAGCTGCTCTTCTTCCACCACCAGACAAGAAGCATATGCTGAATCTAACATTTCTGGCCTGAATATAGATATGGTTTGCATATTGGGAAAGCAATACATATATAGTCCTATTAAAAAAATGACAATTTCTGTGTAAAAGAAAATTTTCAAGAGCAGATTTTCATTAAATTGAGTTGAAAGGGATTCCTTTGCTTCAGCTAGAGTAAGTCCGGAAGAAGAAATACTTGTAGCCCAGGAGGTGATCATGAGTGTCTAAATTAACAAAAAGAACTTTATTCTTTAGAAACGTTTCATGTTCACGTGTATTTTGTTCTCAGGGACAAGCAAATCTTAACATTTATCACAAGTTTAATAATCCCTGCAATACCACTAACTCCAGCTCCACACCAAAAAAAACCAACCTCCAAGAAAACAAAACCTTTGTATTAATAAAAGGAAAACCACAGCAGCTAAAGCACCTGAACTTGCTTGGTCATGGTCTTGAGCAGAGACCGCTAATTGAAAAGAAAATTGATGATCTGGTATTTTTATATCCTGTCACATCAGAAGGAGAGATGCATATACAACTCTTCACAGAAATGGGCTGGGAGATTCACTGGCTACAGTTTAGAAGTCACACTTCCATGAGATAAGATGGGGGATGCAAGTAATCCAATATTAGTATTTGAGAGGGATAGGAATGAATTAAAGCTTTAAAACAGATTTTGCATGCATAAAGCATCTTATCCCAGGATTTGTCTATCACAGCTTTATGAAAAGCATTAGCAAGAAACTACAGTTCCAGGCTTAGAAACACACAAGTGATCCAAAGTCCTCTTTTAAACCCATCAATAACAGCACTACGTTGGTTGTTCAAGTGGACCAGTGGGTATCCACAGCCCTGCCCACTCCCATTTCAAGCTCCTGCACCCAGGAAACAACTCCATGGCAGAAACCAACAGCAGCAGGTGTTGGAGCTCCACAAAAGAGCTGGTATTTTCAGCATACCTTGTTTCCAACTCCATGCAATTACAAAAGCTAACCATAAAATGATTTTCTTATTTAAATAAATCATAGTTCATGTTTGCCTCTGTTTAAAATCTTATGCAAGATGAAATATTAAAACTGACAAGCTTGAAGTGAAACATCAGAACATTTCTTGACCTTGTCATCGCCATTCACTTTTTACTTCTTTGTATCATTAAAATATTCTTTTTTTAAATCAGCATATTCCCATGAAACTTGTTGATTTCCATGAATTGGCATTTTCCATCAGAAAAAAAGAAGATAGCTGGAAAATTTTCAAGCAGGTCTCTCCACAAGAAATGCAAAGCACAAAAATTGCCATGGCCAGTCCAGTTTGCAGCCCCCACAGGCTTTGCCTTTGCTCCTTTAGCCAGAAAAGAGAACCTTCTCTGAATTCCATCCTGCAAGATTATATAATGGAAAATAATTCTGACTACTTCTTTGGTTGCTTTACGCTGTCATAACTGTATATATGTATTTCATTAATGGATGTAAATTAGTAGAAGACATGAAAGTATCTATTATATATCCAGGCACAAAACCATTACTTGCTTCAGGAGAGACACTGTAGAATAACTTTTGTTGCGGCAGCAACAGTCACTGCATGTAGCAAAATCATATTGTTTTTTACATGTACACAGATAAATAAATATGAAAAAGTCATACTAACACCTTTAAAAAGGAAATGGCAAATAAATCAGGTGGTTACAGCAAGCACAGTATTTAGGAGTATGATAGATGAATACCCAGACAGCCAGGAGTTTGAGTTCTCACAAAATACTGTTGTGTTTACTAGCCACATCCTTCTAGTGTAAGAACTCAGACTCTTGGATGTGTCATTTTTCACAGCACCACACCCTCAGAAAGTCAACGATTTCTGTGCAGGGGTCTTACCTTTGCAGTGTGACACCTTCCCAGCTTTCTGACCCCGCATCTCCACGGTAGTAACTGTGATGTACATCCATTTCCAGCCAAAGCAGAAATCCATCCTTTTAGCAGTAAATCAGGCTCCAGAAGAGTGCTGCAAGGCAGATCTTCTGTTGCCTTAACAAAGCTCCACAGTCCTTACCATGCTCAGGGACAGGTAGCTGCTTGTGCTTTATGCACACAACCAGACACTTCATTCCTTGTCCTTACAGACCAAAAGTTTTGTACTTTGTTGCAGAAGCGAAGTGGCAATGGTATTTATTTAGCTCTCCCAGGAGAAGCTGGAGAAGTGGTAGTGCCAGACAGGAGCCACAATTTCTCAGCAGCTTTGCAGCACACTAGTTTTTTTCATCATGCTGCCTACTTCATCTCCAGAGACCAAATTACTTGAAGTTTCTTCCTGGGACCTGCTCCATACAAATTTCTGATGGTTTTTTTTTGTTTTGTTTTTTGTTTTGTTTTAACATACCCTCCAAGCTTAGACTGACCTAAGAACCCAGGGCTTGCAATTTAAAGGGAGTGCTGCAATCAGCTGATCTCCATCACCTGGTCCCTTCTTCCCCCTCAGCCACAGACTGCATTTCCCATCAAGGCTTTGTCCTGGGCTGCTCCCACTCATCCCTGGTGAAGAGGGTGATGGAGAAACAGCCGCCCTGGGGCCAGCTAGTGCAAGTGACAGGGCAGATACAGTGACAGAGCTCTCAGCACAGGATCTGCAAGCTCCTTGGCAACTCTCTTTACTTGGCAAGTTACTCTGGGGTGAAGCTGATGGAGAGAGAAGACACCATGCTACAAGCATGCATCACACTTTGTGATCCAAGCCCATTGAAACAGATAGGAAGTAAATACCAGCACATCTGAGTATGGAGCAATTTGGGAGAGACTCTTAGCAGTACAGATACTTTTGACATGTGCAACAGTGGACTGTCCTGTTTCTGCTACTGAAATTGAAGATAAGATACCTGAGTGGTTGCCACAGCCCAGAGTACATTCTCACATCCTCCGAAAAACAGCATGCCAAGTAGTTAGTATGGTGCTGAAATACAGTTTTAAAGCTGGAATTTAATTTTTCACTCTTAATGAGGAAAATTATTTATCTAAACATATATTTGCAAAACTAAAAGTGATGATCTCTGGGTAAAAACTGAATTATGAGTCACAGCTACTTTTGATACTGGCCTTGCTAATGATGTGATGTTTTTGCCTGTGTAATCAATGAGTTATCTAGAAAAACTACAATCTTTCAGGTGCTAATAGCTGAAGGAGAGTTCATCAGGGAGAGTTTATCAAATGGTGCCCTTCAACAGAGTAGGAATCATTTCTGCTTGTGCAGAAACTCTATGGAAGTTATCTCAGGACATGGGCACTATCAGCATATTGCGCAGCATTTCCAATGGGCTGGAGATTTGAGAAGTAGGTTATATATTGAAAACTTGCCAGTATACTTCAGTTTTTCATAGATCTGCATGGTGTCATCTGTCCTATTTTTCATTTTTTAGAGATAGACTCAATTGGCTTGCTGCGGGTAGGTTAGATCCTACTGCAGCATATATGAAAACAGATCTGCTTAAGAGAGTCTGTGCACACATGTCATACACCATATGGGCCATGTTTGTTTTTTTTTTTTTTTTAAAAAAAAAGAAAGAGAAATAGACAGATAAAAAAGAGAAAGAAAACTTAAACTGGTAGAACATTTCCAAGATGGAGGTGAAGTAGTCTTCCCACCACTACTTTGCCTTTGTTTTATTAGATGTGATATTTGGACATACAGCCTTGTACAAAGGGTCCACAAATGGCCTCAGTGATGTTTATATCCTGTATCATTATGCCAGGAATTGTGGTGGACTAAGGCCTTAAAGTGCTCCACTGCATATAAGCAAGTTTCACCTTTTGAAGTGCGTACGAAGGAGGTGGCTTATGAACATCAGAGAGAGACTCTTTCTTTGAAACTAAAGAAATAAAACTGTTTTGTAACTAATCTTATTATGATACTATTCTCTTGTGTAAGAGATTTTGCAGTTAAAACAGTGTTTCAAACTTTCACATAACTTGATCAGAAAGGAACACAAAACATCTATTTCAATTGTATTTATCAAAAGTTTCGGAACATCCAAAAATAGTTTGTAAGTCTTGCAAGAATACACTTTCTCATGAGATTTATGAGGCTCTTTGCTTCTGCTTAAACTGGAGCAGAAAAGGGGAAAAAAAATCACGAAAAAGTTTAAGCAGGGTTTACTGAGCCTGAAGTAGGTTTGGCTTGACATGGGAATATAGTTTTGTTTCATCTGCATCATTGTGTTCATTTACACATTTACACATTTTATGACCAACGTTTGTCCCTGCTGTATCTCCATCGCTCAGGGTACCAGTAAGGTGTATCATGAGTACATTTCCCTGTGTATTTTGTTACTATACTATATTTTATTGGAGGGTATTTTGTAAATGTTAGTACATTTGACATAACTTTACACAATTTCTTTATTGATGAGGAAGAAATAAACAATGTTAAGCAAAGCAGATGATGCAGTCAGGTGTATATCCCTTTAAGAATAAATCATAGTTTACCACAGTACATTTCCTGTTACAGGTATGCAGAAGTGAGCTAGGAAAATAGCCTAGAAACTTGTCATCTTTAACCACTCAGAATAACATAGATAGAGATGTTTTTTACATAAATGTCATATCTTCGTATAAAGAGGTCATTGCTTCTCCATTATCTATTGAATACCTGTTTAAACAAACACTTATCCTTTAAACCTTGTTACAGCAGGGCTGGGGACTGGAACCATCAAGCTAGCCTATAAGTGTAAATCTGATTTAAAACTCCGAAAACGTCAAAGCAAAATATATTGTGTATGAGAAGAGTTCAAATCTCTCTTGCTAATTGTAATCTGAAGTTGGAAAGTAAGTAATGACTGATAACTGGTATAGAAGCTTTGATTCGTAGAAATCACTGAACATACAAACCCCATTTCAGCAGTTCCACACCTGTAGCTGAGTAAAACAAATCCAGCTGAAGCTGCAGGACGAATAGAAAATAAAACTAAATTTGATCAGAACGACATGGCTATTTTATGTGATCTTGTTAAAAGAGCAATCAAGAACTTTCATCATTTCATAGCATTAATAAAATGGGTTTTAGACAGCTGATGTATTTGGCTCAGAAAATGTGTGCTAGACAGATGAGAGGATTCTGGATGTTAAAAATTCTAAGTTTAATAAAGGAATAAAACCTCAGTTATGCACTCAAATTCCTTTACTAGCAGCAGGAGGCTGTGTTGAGGAATGATATTTGGAAGCAACTAGTGAGTCTCAGAGAATCTGTGCATGGAGTTGTCCTGGCCAAAAAGCATATTCCTGTGAGAACAAAGATGCAGTAGAAGTCTCTGATCCCAGCCAACTTACTGCATTTTGTGAGTAGGAAGTGACCAGAGAAATGCATAATTTCAGATCGCGATTTGAATTCCACAGGTTGTTGAATTAATCTTTCCTAAGCAGGGATGCATTCATGCTAGAGATGGTACTATATGACTGGACTTCAGTTGCTTAGAATGATAATTTGTGGATTTATGTGGAATTTGGAATTGCTGGGAAAAAAAGTGAAAGAGGATGGTACACAACTGAAAAATCATAGAACTTACCTAGTAGAATCATAGTGTAGAAGATTTTTTGTGGATGAGCAAGGGCATTGCAGTATAATGATTGTTACTGAGAGACCATCTTAAATGTGCTTTGTGTTTGCTCTTCCAATCTCAGATTAACTTGCTGTAGTCCATTATTTTATGCCTCGTAATTCTATTTCTAAGAATCTGGAAGGTGTGACTTTAGTTGCATAAGAAACACAAGTCTAATTGTTATGGGAAAAACAATAAGGGTAGGTACTTCTGTAAAAGAGTAAAATATCAGAAGATGTGGACTGAGAAAATATCATGTGAATCTAATGTCCCATTTTACTGTTGTTCTTTGTGATCCTGGTTTCCTAAGGAAACCACATATTTTTTTTTCCGTCATGCTGTCTTGTACTATCTCGCCATCTGTCTCTTGTTTTAATTATTTGCTGACCAAAATCCATCCAAATTTGACAAATAGTTATCTGAATCATATTATGTTCCAATAATGCATGTAAAGCCCCAGCTGAAGAAATGGTTGCATTGTAAACTCACCTCTGTAGACATCTGAGCTTAATCTTGGGACCCACATCTGAAAAAAACCCGTGGACTCCCTTAGTGTCCCTCCTTCCAGATCTAGTCGTTTCCATAGTTGTAGCAGTTCAGTTCTCAGCACACCAGACTGGATGGTGTTAGGTGCTGTGGAAACACAGAACAAGAAGAGGACGAGAACAGAGATGGTCATGAGTGGACTCACAAAGCAGAAGAATGCCTAGAAAATAGTTACAGAGTAAAATACATATATCTAGACATACAAACATGCAAAACAAAGCACCAGTCTGGAAAAAGATAGCTCTGACAGCATCCTGGACTGGACAGACACGAACCTCTTGTATTTGTGTCCCATGACACTCATTGGGTCCCTGTGTGGTTAATCTTCTGTTAATCATAGTTGTTTTGTTCTGTCTTCCACACAGGTCAGTCTGTTGACTGTAGGAGAACTAGCACATTGAATATCTTTATCCACGGCCTCATGAACCAGTTCTGTTTCATCCCTGTCAGATCCCCCACTGTTTTGTCACACTCCTTCCTGGCACTCCAGCCTGGCGCTGCTCTCACTCTCCATTTTCATTTGGGGTTCATGATGATCACGTATACTCTAGGGTTTTGATGTCATGTGACTGTGGATTCACGTGCTGTAGCTATTCTACTGGCTTTACACAACATAGCTGCAGATGGACAGGGAGAGGGTTTCATTTTTCCCTAGCATACAACCAAACAGATCAAACCCAGACAGTTTCTCCTTAGCCGTCATGCCATCAGTGGGCATTAAATACCACATCAAAGATAACTAGAAAGCTATAAATGGGAAAGCAGAAGGAAATACTTATAAATAAGATAGTTTCTGAGCTAAACAGATTTATCATCCACAAGAATTATCAGGGCAAGAGAAGGTGTTGCTTGCTGTTCCCACATTGATTGATTTTGGTAATCCAAGAAGAAGTGACAAAGAATTGCACATAGCCCCCTGCCAATAAAGGAGGAGTCTAAATGCAGTTCTTTGCCACTTCTTATACTCCCAAAATGATTCAAAGAGAGAAGACTTCATTTGAAATTATTTTCAAGTGATGAATTCAGCTGCAGCTCAAAAACAAAATTCATGTGCCAAAGCAGATGCCTCTGTTGCAGGTGACTGTAGTTAATTATTTGTAGTCAACAAACTGCAATGAAAACAGACCTGGGGATGCAAAAGTCTTTAACACTTGTAAGTCAAATTCAGCAGCACTGAGTAAGCAGGTGCAGCCTCACTAATTTGAGAGAAAGAAGTTCTGCCAGGCCACCAGCAAAATTAGATAATTGTTCAGCATGCAGATGGCAGGAGGTTTTGGAATAAATGGATGTGGTTGGTTTGCTTTTCATAGCAGTTCTAATGTAGTGTGCAGCTATATGCCATATATTTACTACAACTTTTGTTTTACTATAGCTGTTCTTCTACCTGGAAGTGAATGCTTCCAGGCCATGGTAACAGATGATATAGAGGCAGTGTGTTTCACTGATTCCCAAAACACTATAAATGGTAACAGCCTAAAATGCTGAAGTTCTCTGTACCCTGCAAGATGAATGTCATTGTGCAATATCAAGCTCCTGAGAAAACATTATAGTCCTTTCTTCAAGATAAATGAAATATTAAGTCTCTAAATCCCTGTGGGGCACAGCTGGAGCACAGCAAGGATGTGAAGTTCTGCTCTCAGTGTGGTTCTCCATTTACTCCTGACAGCAGTGCTGCTCACATCCCCAAGGGCCAAACAGCCAGGCAGAAACTACATTTTTGTGGCTCACAAGAGACAGACTAGCTACCATTTTTTAACGTGCCCTGTCCGTTAAGGACATTGAAGCTGGGGCAGAGGGACAGGAGATTGTTTGCTGGCTGTTAGCACATTTAGGGATGTTAGTCTTCTGCCAGGAAAATGTTTCCCTCCTGGCTCATTTGCCACTCAGAGCAAGTTGTTTCGCTTGCTCCTGAAATGCAGCCTTCTTAGGGGAAAAGTACAGATTCTGTTTCATAGCACTAAGTAGTGTTACATGACTTTTCTGGACAGAAAATGAAGGGCTCCTGTAGCCATCCCAGCTTCCAGAGTAGAGGCTGGCAGAATGGAGGTGCTCGAGTCTGCCAGAAATAACACCGCTCCTTCTCTCCTGTGAGGGTGGCCATCTGTCCTGCTCTCCCCACGTTGCCTTGGAACCGCGCTGTGATCTTTGGCAACCTCCTGCTTTCAGACTCTTCATCTGCAAAATGGGGGCTTGTAATGTTTCCTCCACCTCCAAGGCCTGTTATGAAGCTCTAAGATGAAAGATGATAGAGAGGTCTAAAAATACCATGGCTGTTAAAACTTGGAGGGTATTTTGATTGGAAAAGACAGTGAGAAGCATCTGGGATATATCCAAGATCTAACAAAGCACATTCATTTCCAGTTAGACTGTGTCACCTGGGCGGCAATGAGTCAACGAGAGGAGACCTTCTATTTCATATGTACTCTAGAAAGACACGGCATTACCATTTGTAATACAAGTAAGCGTTGGATGACACTCCAAATAGGACTCCTTTGTTATTTTGGTGCCTCTGGCAATGGTGTTAAGTGCATAAATATTGCAGTTCTGCATTGAAGGTGGTTCTGCTTAATAGAGAATGTAGATCATTCGAAAACCAGTATTATTCTGACTAGAGACATATTTTTAAATTCTCTGTAAAAAGAAAAAGCCATGGGACTAGCACTCTGGAGCAGACATCTTGGCTCTCTTCCCCACTGGCAGTGCAATGCCAGGAGTCCTAAGAAACCCAGCCTTTGTGCTGACTGATCCCAAAGCTTCTTGGGTTGTGAAGGAAAACTGTCAAAAGCAAACCATCTCTTCGGAATGTTTCAGTTTTGACAAATAAGCAAATGCTAGTGGGAAAAAGAGAAAAAAAAAAATGCCAGCCCTGCTGGAATTTTTCTCAGCAGTGCTAGTAAACATTAAAGTGCAGTAGCTCCAGCTAAGCAAACAAGAAGGCATACCCAACTGTCTAACTGTGCAATCTGGCAGTGGCAAAATAAAGACTAAAGGTATGTTGGACCACAGCAACCAAGAGAGTTCTGGATTTCTAAATAACATCATGTAATGAAACACAGAAAGATAGTGCCTCTTTATGAACTTAATCCTGTTTTGCCATGCAGGTAGTCAAGGCTGATTTTGTGGTGAAGCTGTCCAGAAGAGCATACTGGAACCTGCTCTTGGCCAAAATAAATAAATAATGACCAGGAAAAATACACATCTGTTCCCTCTGTTTGATTGGCAAAAACATCACTGGTGTTCCAGTGCCTCCCTAATTTACAAAATTAGCCCTTCAGATAATTATAGCTGTCGTCTTTGTAAAGGGCTTTGAGTTTTGTGCAGGTACTGCTCTATACATAAAGTACAAAATAGTATTATTTCAGCACGGTTGCTGGGATACCATTATATAGCGCATTATGGGAGTACTCATGTTAGTGATATTGCTAGGAGAGGGTGTGAGGAAAACCAGAAATATCTTCCTCACCCACCCTTCTTATTCAGTGTGATGGTAATTACTGTTCCCGCTTTCTAAACTTTGTAAACATCCCAGCTGGCTGTGAAGAGGGCAGCTTTCCTGCGGCAGCCGCACACTCTCCCTCCCTGCAGGACTGTGAACATGAGCCGTGGCCCCTCAGCTGCTCTGGAGCCCGTCAGTGCAGCTCCTCACACACTTGGTATTCAGTCCCAAGTCACTTGCTGAATTAGACCCCGTTAATGAAGTTAAGCAATGATTTGTCTATCTCTGTGGCTAACACACCAGTGTGTCGCATCCCATCCCATTCCCTGGGCGTTTTGCAAACAAATCGCTATCTAGGTCCACAGCGAGATTAAAAGCATTGTTTGCTCTGGCCACCTAATCTGTATTTCTCCACTTTCCATTTTTTTCTTTGCTTTGGAATTCATGTTTGAAGAGTCGTGACTCACTCTACTTGGGCTCCTGCTGCCTGAAATTAAAATAAGAAAGCTCTTCCCTCTACCCCCTCACCCTCCATTTCCTCATATGTTGCTTTCTGAAGCCATACAACACCTTATAAATGTTTCACCAGAAGGGAGCTGCCAGAGCATTCCCATCTGTCACATTAACACAGCCAGATTGGAAGTATTTTTAAAAATGTAAGACATCATATGGAGGGAGGGAATGAATAAGGAACTGCATACATGACCGGGAGAAGTAGAGTTAATGGGAGCGGTGAAGTACCAGCACTTTGGGTTTGAGAATCTGGACCCACCTTGAAACATCCTTCACCACCCTTTACACATTACAAGCAACCATCAGTCTCTGCCTGCACTGTTGGTGCTTAGGACAGCTGCTAGTTTGGCCCTTGCCATCGTGCTCTGGTCCCTTATAAACTGAGCTGTCTTTACTAGAAGCAAAAAATACAGTACCTTACAATCACCAGAGCTTAAATAGGAATGCTTGAAAATTATCTCTGCCTGCGTTTTCAAATAGGGGAAGAATTATAAGGTCTCTTGACAATAAGTTTTTTCTCCTATGCCTTACCAAGTATTTGTAACAGCTAAGCAATTGTAGTCTTTCATTTGAGACTAACTCCTGCCCCACCAAAACCGCAGAGTTTTGCCATTGCTTTGGGCATGGTTATGGTGAGATTTCAGCCTTAGCCATGGCTGCTCCACGTGAAACAGTCAGTTCAGCTTTCACCAGGCGAGCACTGAATGTGATCAGTCAGGAAACAGAAGCAAAACAGCCAGCTGGGATGTATGTCTGCTCGGAGTAATTAACCTTGCCAGTTGGCAAGGCTGGTTGTTTTGGGCTCTGTGGCTCTGCCTGTACTGCTACACAAAATAAAGACCGGTTCTTAGCCCTGGGACCTGGTGGCACCAAAGAGCTCAGGGCTCACTCCATTTGAAGCAGATTTGTCTCAGAGGGAGCTAGTTAGTGCAGTCCAAAACAAAGCCAGGCCAGCCTAGTGAGTGATCAGTGAGAATGACCACGAGCTGTTGCCCAAACTTGCTTTCTGCCCCTGTGTCATTCAGCATTATATACTTGTGCTGTGTAGACTTAACAGTTCACTCAGTCCTGTGGGCTGCTTCTGCTCCGAGGCTGTCCTGAGCAGGAGCCTGTGCCAGCCGGCATGCACCTTACTGGCTCCCAGCGCTGCAATGGGTTAATCTACATCACGGTGAATGATATTCAAACTCTGTAGCAGAGTCAGTAAAAGGCTGTATTTAGTGCAGAAAAAAAACCCTCAATTTTTTTGCCTAGGATTGCTTTGATTCTGAGATGCAAGCCCAGCTAGTCAGTACATCTTTGTTTTTCTCAGCTCCTCTGAGTAGGAGGAGGGCAGAAAAAGTGTTATATTGCAGCTTTCCAGGAACTTGCTTAATTCTCTCTCATTCCCTATGTTGTGTACAGCATCTTTGTCATCACACAGGATGCTTTTCAGCTTGCGTTTCAGCCAATGCCCACCTCACACACTGCTGACGTGCCGTTCTCACTGGAGCTGAACACATATGCTGTTGTGAGCCAGCCATACTGCAGGCCAGTTTGCAAGAACATACGTGGACAGAAGTAGATGGTTTGAAAGCCTGAATTCTGAGTTAATTTCCACCTGTTATGCAAATGCTCTGTTACACTGGGGTCTTGCTCTATCTGTCAGTTTGTCTTCTGCAGAGTAGTGATAACCTTACCATAGCAATCCATATTTTTAAAAGAGCTCAGCCTCCCACTCTGACAGCCAGACTTTACAAGGAAATCACCTCCCATTTAGGCACCAAAATGTAATATTCATACGTAGAATCCAGTACAGTGGATCCTCAGTTTCTTATACAATCTGGGCAGCAGGCACTGCTGTGAGGGTTGTTGGAAACTTCGGAAAACTTGCTCCTTATTTAAGAACCTAAATGAGAACCCAGCTTTTCTGAAAATCTGGCTCCAATTTAGGTGTTGAGCACTCAAAAATTTGAGTCTGAGCTCTCTGGAAAATCTGGCATCTAACAAAGGAGTGCTGTGAGGATAAATCAATTAATGTGAGATCCTGGGGTAACAGTGATGACAGTACTGGTAAACTTTGTAAAGAAGTAAGGAATAGCTTCATGTGTTGAAATTTCAGGCAAAATACCTAGTAGGCAAGAAATTATGACCTACTGTGGCTCTGCCACAACACAAGGAGAACCAGAGTAGGTTCTCCCATAGCTGAATTCTGCTGCTGTTAGAATGGCTACTGTTGCCAGTGACAGATGTGATAATATTGGCACAGAAGTTTAGAAGTTTTAAAATATTAAAGTATAGGCTTTTAATGTAGCAGAGAAACACACAGTAAATCTTTAATACTGGCTTCTTAACCAAGAAGCACAAAGAGTTTTTGAAAGCTGGTGCTCCGTTGCTATTAGTTTCACCAGAATATTTGTTGTCAGGTGGACTTAGATGTTCCAGATGATACTGTCAGGAAATGGGAGGGCAATGAAGCAATAGCTTTGAAATTGTTGAGAGACTAGTTTTGTAAAAGAATTATGCAAATATGATAATTGTGTATTTTTCTTTTTAACAGTTACTCTATATAAAGGGAAGAGAAGTACATCTAGGAGATGCCTGTTGCTTATTCTGTGTGTTCACTGATGTAAAGCATGCCTAGTGAAAAGTGCCTGTGACTGTCAAGGGTCTTCACTTATAATTTCGTTTTTGGGGAGGTCTTCTTGATGAGAAATAGGAAGGGTCTTATCTCTAATGTAGTCCTTTCATTTCCTGATAGTTTCTCAAACACAGCTGAAGACTAAGGCTAGACCTGTCACATCCTCGCTGTGTGGTGTCATCACATCTTCAGGAGAAGCTGAAAATGCTGTAGCTGTAGGACGATCCGTGTCTTTGTTTTGTAGTGGCCTAAGCAGCCATGATCTAACAAATACGTAATTCCAATGAGTTCAGCAAAGCTACTCTATTTCATATCAGCAGAGGGAACGGTCAAGTAAATAATCTTTTTGCAGATACACTAGTTATTTGTACACACATATATACATGGACAGCAATGCACTCCAAGGGCAGTGGAAACCAGCTTGGGCATTTTTGCCTTTTCTTATCTGTGTTGCCTCTTTTATCAACATTTCTTTTATAAGCTAAAGCTTTTTCTTTTGTCCTTGTGATACTTAACTCTCATGCCTGCTTCTGCTGATTTGAAAAAAAAAAAAAAAGAGAAAAAAGAAGTATTGGGAAAATTAAATGATTTCTGGAATGTGTCAGCAACAAGTAAAATCTCTTGGGATTGCCTTTGACATACAGGAATAATAAGTTTGAGAGAGGAAATTGGTTTCCCCACGGCTGATGGTTTTTCCTGGATTGGCTTACCCCACTCCCACAGTGTTGAAGCTATTGAACGCTCAATTAGTATTCCCCAAAGTGTCAAAACGAATTGAACCAACTCCAGAAATTCTTCGCTGCAGTTCATGTATCATTTCTCAGGCTCTGAGAAAAGGACCTACTGTTTCACTGTGTGCAGCAAACAAATTCTCCCATTCTCAACTCTGTGCCACTTTGCTTTTTTAACTTGGTTCAAGGGCACCTGCAAAAATAAACAGGAATGGAAAGTTATTACCTCCAAAATGTGTGGAGCACGTCAGCTAACTAGTTTATAAATAGCTAGACAGATGGATATAATGATTATGGTATCTTAAAGTACTTTGGGTTGGTTTTGTTTTCTTTGGGCAGTTGCTATATTACACTGTGTGATTCTGACAACAGGAGTGGATTCCCAAAGTGTAGATGGCAGGCTACATTTTGAGACACAGGCCAAAAATCATGCTGCCAGGCCCAAGGACTCAAAAATCATGACCTAGATTTCACCCAAGTAGTGGGATTTCTTCACAAGCCAGTGGAACTAGGTTTGTAAATTAAAATAAGGGTTGTTTGTATTTCATATTTATATTTTTGAGTATTTTTAATGTGTTTGGCTACATTTTAGCTCATCCTTATAACCAAGAGTCATGAATTTCTTGCTTAGTAATAAAAGCAGAGACCATAGTGTGACTCCAGAAAGCAATGCTCCAAGAAAAATGCTGATTTTTACTAGAAATGACAAAATGGCAGCAGTTGGAAATTAACTTCAGACACAAGTTTCCAAGGACAACCCACTCTGGTTCAACCCAGTGCAAATTCTGAGAAAGTTGCATCTCAGCTCAAATCACTCACTAAGGTACTCAAGTGTAATAGTCTCTCCAAGTCTTATTTGCATTAACTTCATTATATTTGCTTACTATAATCATTCTTGACCCAGTGTTTGTTAGTGGTGATAGCTTCCTTTGTGTTGGCCAGGCGTACGTTTATGGTCAGAAGAAACAGACAGAAATAAAAAAAAGACATAACTAAGCTGAGTGCTGGAGAAGACCGAGTGCATCACTCACCAAAGTGCTCAGAAGAATGGAAAAGCAGAAGTTATTTGAACTTTAAACCTAAAATCACATTTGGTTTTTAATCTGAAGTAGCAAGGAAGTTTCTAACAACTTGATACTTGATTCTGAAACAAGTGAGCTTAATATTTTGGTGCTTTGCAGTGAGATCAAGGATTGTTTTTCCATGATGGAGACACTTAGCCTTGTGTAAGTTCATAAAGAGCAGCCCTTCCTAGTTCAGTCAGAAACTAATTATAAGAAAACTGCATGCATGGGGAAGTCTCAAAGAGAACCTTCCTGGAAACTGATTCAGGGAAAGAACTGAACAGAGAAGAGGGCAGTGACAATGGGTCAATTTGCAATGCTTTCACAGGAGAAGAACATGAAATATAAGCTGGGGTGTATCAAGAATTCATAAAAGTTGCGGTTGTGATAATTTCTATTTACATTTCTTGATCTTTTTCCAGTAAATCATTTGGACAGGTGGGATACATGAGATACAAACAGTCTTTGTTAGCCCCTGACTGCTGACAGGCACACTGCAGTTTGTTAATTTATAATTTTGATGATGGGATGGAGAATATGTTTATGATACCAAGCTGGGATGGTCAACAAATGCGTCAGAGAACAGCATAAGAATTCAAAATGATCCTGGTGAGTTTGAGAACTGGTGTAAGATGACCATTCTTTTAAGAAAAAAGACCACTTCCATTTAGAAAAAGACCATTTCCTTTTAGAAAAAGGTTGTGGCAAAACCTAGAGAAGTGGAAAGTGTGACACAGAGGCTGAAGAAATTAATGACATGAACACAGTCTGGGGGATGTCTGCCTGGGTATCGCTTTGTCACGTAAGGATTTGACGTTTATAATGAATCAGAAGCTTTGACCATGAGTTAATCAGCCTGAGGCAAATAGGAAAAATATTATATCGGTATGTTTAAATCAGAGTATTATCTGTAAGAACGGTGAAATAATCACTCCACTTTACTTAGAGCTGCTTAAGCCCAAGAGAGCAATGAGTAGCACTCTACAATATTTAAAATGTAGTTGTGGGTACAACGAAAGTAATGGCCTTAAATTTGCAGTTAGGAGGGCTCTGTCAGACTTTAAGGACAAACATCTAACAGCAAGGATGACGATCCTCTGGAACAGATTGCTGTGGGAAGGCTGAAGAATCACAGAAGGTTTTTACCCACACGATAAACATCCGTCAAGAATAGACACAGTTGAGCTTTCACAGGGCAGATTTAGTGACCTCAGGGTCCTTATTTTCAATGATTCATTGATAAAGCCTAGATAAAAGAGGAAGAGCTCAATACGATACAGTCACCCTTTCTTTAACACTCTGGGCAGAAATGAGCAACCAGAGGCAGTGCCTCCCTGTTGGTACTTACTGATTCTGATGGTGGTAACAGCAGCCATTCAGTACATAAAGCAGTTTGCAGCAGAAGCAGTACAAGGGCGAGTGGAGAGGCGAGATGAGGCTATTGACCCAGGCTGAACGATGCACTGCAGCTTCAGAGCCACTTGCCATCACAGCATGCTGGGTAAAGAGGTGATGGTACCGTCATTGCCCACCACTCGCTTGCTTCCAGCATAGATGATGGTGCAGCTTTGGCCATATAAGGCTACATAAACAAAATATTTCAGAGATCAACTCCTTTGGGCTTTACATCACACGTGAGGATGTAGCTTTCTGGCCCAGAGAATTTATGAAAGCCCTTTCATGCTTTATCTTCCCTTTTTTCATCCCTGACTGGCATAAAGGGCTGCTACAAGAAAGTACCTTGTCCATGTTTGGGCTTCTAGCAGGATTCTTGTTTGACATGTGTGAGAGAAATCTCATGTCCTACCTGCCTCTCTTCCTCCTGGAGCCTTTTGTAGAAGCTAAAATGGCTGCCTGGAGCTTCAGTCCTTACACACTGCAGACCTTATTCTAACTAGGCTCCTTATACAATGTTATGCATGGAAGAAAATGCTTGAAAAATACACTTGCGCAAGAGAAAGAGATAATGAGAGTCAAAAATAGATCACTTTCAGGCACAGAGGGTGTACAGCTCCTGAAACTCTGTTTTCATTTTAGTTTTCATCTTTCTGTCTAAGAGTGCAAGAAAGTTCTGGGAGAGTGGGAGAGTGAGTGCTTTGACATGCACACAAAGACTTGTTCGCTGGCAGAAAAAATAAGTACTGGGTTTGCTACTATATCAAGAGCTTTACTACATTGACTTCAGCACATACACAGTTTTTCCCAAAGTCATGTCTTTCTTCTGAAATTTCCCCATCTTTTATTTCCATCTTGAAACTATGTAGTCAATAAATAAAACATTAGTTAGGCTGCTAAACAGGAACAGGCATCAAATCAAAGAAGAGGAATGGGTGAAGAAAGTGGTGTCAAATAAGGGAAGATTGAGATTAATAGAAACTTCTTCTATTTGAAATAGTGTTCACAGCATTTTCTCAGCATCAAGCTAAGAAACCAAGGACAGACAGATTGTTTAGTTGCATGTACTGCCTCTTCTGGTTTTATTGCCATCCTATGGGCTTATTTTCCTGAGATAAAATCTGTTTATCCAGCTAGCAGTGACACAGGTCTAGCAAGCAGAAGACGAAAAGAAGCACAAAGTACTTGCAAAGGGCATGGAGGAAGACAGTGTCTCTGTATACCTGTATTTAGGATGCTATTTAGAAGGAGCCCTCAATAGAGCTGTGCCATGGAGAAAGGTTGGTTCTTCCTTGCTAGTCCAGGCCAGGGACAGGTTTCAGTACGTACCCAACTGGGCATGCATGAGCAGTGACTCTGAAGCCACATTAATGTAAGCTGCTTTCTAGAGAGCCAAGGGGCCAGTCTGGGAACAGATGCTCAGAGAAGGGCTGCTCTGTTGGATTGGGAGGTGAAACTCACCTGTGAAGACAGGCCAGGGCCAGTTTTCATCTACCCAAAACTGGTATCAGGGTACCACGACCTGGACTCCCAACCCGCCAGACTGTGGGTGCTCAAGTTTGCAATCATGTACAGTAATCACATTTCCCCCACATATCCCCTCCTTCTCAGCTCCCTGCAGATAGCCTCCATTCAGTTTAGATGAGCAGCTACTCTAGGAAAAAAGGTCATGAAAACCAGAGCATCTGAAATAATTGAGTATGCAACAGATTATTTGTAATCTCACAGAAATGAAATTAAGTTTCCATAAATAAGTCCCTAACAAGCCTGTATTATTTTATTAAGGCATGACAACAATCTAACTAAATATAAATGAAGTGCAAATTTGGGGACTTTAATTGAGGGGAATACTCAAAATATTTAGCTGAATCATCATCAATTACCATCTCTGTTTTCTCCTAACAGCTGCACTATTATCTGTGTAGAGTTTAATGTGCCATTAAGGGTGCTTGAACACATGCTTACCTTCAAATCTCTCAAAGTAGATCCGCCACTTGAACCTCAATGTTGCGTAAGTGCTCAAAGATGTTGCTGATTTGCAGCCATGATCCTCAGTAGGCATCCAACACGTTTAGTTGCCATCAACAGCATGAGCTTTCATGTGTGCATCAGAAGAGAAAACAGTACCAGAGTTTTCTCTCCAAGATGCATTTTGTACTGGTGACAGCTGCTGAGCCTGCGATGTGATACCCAGAGCGTGCACCCAGCGTGAGAGCTTTTGCAGGCAGCTGCCACGTGCAGCCACTGCCAGCACATGTCAATGAAGGGAGGTCCCTCTTCGTGGCTCATCCCCTGTCCTGGAAACCCTGATGTTTCATGCTCACCACAGGCATTTTATCAGGAGTTGCGGTGGAAGAAACGTGCTGGAGAGGCAGCAAGGGTGGCAGGCTGAGTCAGAGCCTCAGGCTACAAGAGATTGCTGTGGAGGACAGCAGCTAAACTCATCTTGAGGGGGAGGGTTAGAGTGGGATTTCAGCTTGTGTGTCAATTGCTATTGGTTTTGTGGCCAGCTTATGCTGGCAAAGCGTGGAAGTTGCCGCAGGTCCCTGTGGGCTGTTTTGGCGGCTGCCAACCCATGGTGCACAGATTTGGGTTGACCACACCCTTTTCCTTCTCCATTGTAGGCCATTTACTGGGGAACTTTCTGGAACTGTTTAGGCTGAACATAGGCCTGAGCAGCCTAGAATATAGCTACCCTAAAAGAGGAAAAAACTTGAAATGCAGCTACCAGGAGATTCCAGTGCTTCTAGTGTCTCCCTGGAACTTGCTCTGCACAAGCCACCAGGAAGCAGCCAGCCAGTGGAGACTCGTGTTTTCCACACACTGTGGAGCTACAGGGATTTAACCTTCTGGTGAAAAGTTTTGTGTCCCAGTGCCTCAGCTTTTGTATGCTGATGACAGAAGAACTACCTGGGGTTGAGGAACTGCATTCCCACACAAAATTTTATACCTGAAATCTTAATTTAATTTTATTTTTCCTTTAGGACTTCTTTATTGTTTCAGGACATTTGGGGTAATTTATGCCCTGTTATTTGACTTTATTACACAAGATGCCAAGATTTATGTTAATAGAGGAAAATGCATTTAAAATGTCTCCTAATATATTTCCCTTGAAATACACGAAGATTACAGCTGCTGCAATAAACTCATAATCTCTGAATGCTAGAATGGAAATGTTTGACATTAACAGGCTGCTTTTAGAAATGAAATATCTGTAGCTAGGACATGGAGAGCTTACAACCGACATCTAATTGTGACTGCATTTGAACTTTGCATGCTATTTGAGATTTGAGGGGGAGGGAAAGTTAACTTTTTACACATACCTCCACACTTTATGTCAACCAGAAACAGAAGCAGCAAAATTCCACAGGAGGGACTGCTCCCTTGGCAATCCGTAGCTGAGAGGAACCAAGGAGCACGTGAAATCTTGTGAGAAAGTCTGATACCTCCTATTTTTCAGCCTCAACAGTCTCCATGGAAATTGAATGCTAGGGAATGCATACAGAGATTTATATCTCACCTGCTGCACAAACTTTGAAAATCTGGAATGGTGTGGGACAACTTTGGGAATACTTGGGTTTGAATTAGCACTGAGTTCCTCACATGCCCTGGTTAAATCTGTGACTGGGAGAACTTGAAAGTGGACAACCATCCTGTATCCCTTCCTGCATATTTCTTTACTTTGAGAGCATGGAGGCAAGCTTTACGTGTTACTGTGACGCAGCAAGTGATGAAGAGATGAAAAGAGGTGGTTTCTGACCAGATTCCCTACTCCACCACAGAAGTTTTATGCTACTAAGATTTTACTGGCTTATCTCACTGTAAATCTGATGTAGTAGAGCAGACATTATGTCTGGGTTTAGAAAAACTGGGCAAGTTTGAAATTAAAGTATTATTAGAGCTGTAGTTCATACTGCTGTTAGCAGTCCTAACTAAGACGAAGACCATTTTTGTGCACGTGAAACCCCCACCAAACTCTGCTGGCATTGAGAGAGTAGTGACTAATTGCTCAAAATAAATTATGTTTGCCTGTTCTGAATTACTTTTTCTAAGAATCTAGATCCGTTTGGTATACATGGGGTTATTTACATCTTCCTTTGAAAAATGGATTTAGGAGTGTGGCTCTAAGTGTGACAAAGACCTTAAACCTGCACTTTTGAGTTGGGGAAGCCTTGTTATAACAGTCATTCATCTCCTGGGAAGGTTTTTGTTTCCATTCTAGGCATTAATTGCGCAATGTATTGCAGAATAAAATGGTACCTATGCCTTGTCCTGGAATACCCCACCAGAAGGAAATCAAGCTCAAAGTGATTATACAACTTGAAGAAGAACAACTGTTTTCCTACTTTTCAAAAGATCACACATAAATACAATGCTGCCTGTGTCATCAGAAACAAACAAAACCAACCCAAAACCTGATCTGCTGTAATAATATGAATAATTTGCTATTTTTTATAAAGGAGTCAGTTTAGTGTTTAGTTTATGAATAAATTCCATTACTGCTACCTGATACCAAAATTGAAAAATGCCACATGCCTTTTTATCTTGTCTTTACTTTTACATGTATTTAGAATACTGACAATAGGCCAGCTTCTGTTTGAGGCACGGTCAAAGTAACTTCAAATAAATTAACAGAATTCATCTGCAGTTATCTATGTAACTGAAAGCAGAATTTGATCCAATAAGTGTTAAATGAGCACTCTTAAAATAGGAAGTAGCAGATTCTAGGCAGATGTATCATCAGTTCAAATTAGATTTTACCTCTTGAAGCATCCCAGCACAATGAAAAAACAGCTAGGGAAAGGAATTGCTCAGTCAGTGAGGAGTACGGTATCTCTTCTACTGTTTATATTGTCTTTCCTATATGTTTTATTTTGTTCACTAGTAATAAAGTTTTTAGGTTTTTAATGCAAATTCCTTTTTCTGTTTGCTTCAGGTATTTTGTGTGCCTTATTCTTGAAATCTAGAATTATTGTTTCTATTAAATCTCACTTTCTAGTCATTATACATTGTTACCATTATTTTGTTTATGTTATAAAAGATTCAGAACTGGTTCTTTGCTGTATAAAAATATGAAAGAAAGGACAGTCCCATCCCTAAAAAACTTACAAGGAAGATACTAGTATATTTGAGTTCATACTATTTCAGGAAACTAAATTTAGCCTTTAATATCTTTTAAAGAGAAATCACAACATTATGGGAAAAATTATTTATTTGAGACAAAAAAAATAATACTCAACAGAATCCTAGTTGGGGGCTTTATCTGACTTGGTAGGACTTCTGAAAATGTAATATTTTTCACTTTGAAGAGATAAACTGAAATATATATTGCTATTCCAGTTATGCTGGGAATTATAATTCTCTGCTCTTGAGCCTAAAAAAACCCACACAGTAAAGCATCTATTAGCACAATTTAGCCAGTACAGCTTGAAAGCACAGATCACAGTGTTAATCAGCACAACAAAGCTGCTACGTTATTAACGGTCACCAAAGGCCTTTGTAATAATAGTAATACTAAACAATGAATATGTGAATAACAGGATATTTGGATGAGTTTTGCAATTATACTCTCTTCTTGGGCACTGTATTTTTTTTTCCTTAAAGGAACATGGGATCTGTATATTGAAGCATTTCATTTGGAAGGTCATTAGATTAAGTGGAATAGAGTCAGAACTGAACAATCATATGTTCATACTCCTTCAGGTCCTAGTCTTGACTGCAGTGGAAGTTGACAGCTAATTTTCTTAGATGAAGCACAGCATCCTGAAAAGCTGAAGCTTAACTATGTAATTTTCTGTCATTATATGAACTTGGTTATGTAGAGGAATATTTCATAAAAATTATGGTTAATCAAAAGTCAATATATAGGTGAAGAATGGCTTTGATGACAAATTCATGACCAGCTCTAGTCCATAATTATAATGAATTCTTAGGTGGGAAGTAAAGACCTTTCTTTTACTAGACATATTCTCTACTATAGCATAAAATGTGTTAAGGCCATTTTGCTCAGGTGGAGTTTTACAGAATCAGATCCAAACCTTATGTGCCCAGTGTCCACTTTTTCCAACCAATGAGGCAGATCTCTAGTATACAGAAACTTCATTCATTATCAAGGCTCTGGCTTCCACCCTCTATCTGGTACATGATGTACCTAAAGGTTGTATAATAGACACAAAGTAAATAAATTAAGATATTGTGAACAACCTGAATGCTAAATACTTCAAGTCTGTTTTTTTATAAATTTAGCAAGAATATTAATAACAAAAAAAAATCAGGTGGCTATGACAGCTAGTATTAAAAAAATGGATGTCCCATTAGTTTTATGCACGTAACTTACTTAAAAATTTAGATTATATTTCATGTAAATAAAACTGCTATATGTAAATAGTGGAGTGGAGATACAGGCACATAGAACTGGAAGAGATCTTGGCTGGTCACTGAGTCTAATCCTTCATGTCATGAGTCGCCTATCTGCTATGCGCTTTCTACATGAATAGTGTTTTTAAAAAGAAATTGCCTCATTCATAAGTTGTTTTCTTTTTTATAGATTAACAAATAAGGATGGTATTTGAAGAAGACATTACACTGTAGAAATCAATAGCAGGTTGCTTTGATAGAGTGATGATAAAAGATGCTAGGAACATGAAAAACATCAGGAAGTACCAAAGATGCTTCTTCAGTTAAAGATTATTCTCTTGTTTAAGTTAAAAAAAAGGAAGAAGATTGCCTCAACTCTTCCCATATGCTTTTCATAGCGCTTTTAGGGTGTAATAGTGTTAATTAAATCAAGCCTAAGGTTTTTTAGGAATATTGTCATACCTTGGATACCTGTGTGTTGTCTGATGAACACTGAATCAAGCTGCCTTTACACAAAAATATTCTCTCTTTGACTCAGTCTTACTGCATACACAGCAATGTGCTTGTGAGGTTTAAGGGGTGCTTTGCTTGAAAAAGAACTGAGGAAACCACGCGAGGATATGGCCATCACGCATATGTCAGATATTCACAAAGTGAAGCTAACATAACACATTTACCTTCACGGATTTGACAAATAGATCATCTAAATGTGCTGTGACATTCATCTGTAGCTGAATAACTAAAATGCCCACTCTAACCTCAGTTTATTCTAATTGATTAGCTCTTCTATCTATAATTCAAGAAAATGTCTCTGCTTTTAGAAATGTCAATAGAAGAACAGGAAAATGACACCCATGTGCCTGATTTTTAGATTGTCTAAGCTGCTCTGCTGATGACCTGTGAGGCAAAGTCATGAACCTGCTATTTCACGGTGGTGCTGGATGATGTGAACTGCAGTTAATGCTGTCAGAGGAAGCAGACAGTTCTGTTCATAAACTGCCACTTAGTCTTGTAGCTTTTGCAGCTGCACAGTAAATAGCTCTAAAGCACGCTTTTAGAGGTTAATTGTCTACCACGATAGTTATTCAGACATCACATTATCTACACAGTCCTTGATGTACCTAAGTATCTGCTTCATGCATATTATCGGCTCTGCACATACATATTTGCACAAGGCACCCACAGCCCAAGTTCAGATAGACCAATTTAGTTATAGCTGAAAAACACTCTCCATCCAAAATGCAGTAGTTTGGGGGGGTTTGCAGTTGCACTCCCCCGCCCCCAATAAAACTGGCATCTCCAACCTTGATATACCAAACATCTAGATGGCAGTTTCCAGTTCACTACGCTGAATTCTAGTAGAGAGCGTAGGTTTAAAAAGGAAATCATATGTGAAAATGAGGTATTGCTGGCAGTTAATGACAAACTGCACTGAACCAAAGTGTTTTTAGGTAATTCGATAACAATGTTCCCAGTCCTTTACCATGTTAATACTACGCAATGGGATGTATCTGTTTCATTTCATGCAGGTAATGATATAAACATACATATGCAGTTCAGTAAGATTATTGTGAAAATGCAGCACTTCACCCCAGTGGTTGCTGCTGTCTGGTGTTTTGTTGCTGTGTACTTTTATTTGTAACATAAGTGGTTCAGGAGATGACCATAGTGCTTTGCAGATCCCTTCAGTTAGGAGTGACAGGAGGGCACACCAATGCGGTGGGAACAGGATGTAGCAAGAAGGAAGTCTGCATGCCTTTAGGGGTTCCAGAGCTCAGACGTGGGTCACAGTACCCTCCTGCCACCAGAAATGGAGGTTGGGTGGCCAAGTTGAGAGAAAGAGCGCAGCTGGGACATTTTGTTGAATTCAAAATGAAACATTGCATTTCTCTTCTTCAGGTTAGTAAAAGCCTTATCTTTACACTTTTTACAGAATGACATCAAATCAGCAATGGAAAAGCTGTTTCCAAAGCAAAATCACTTTAGTTTTTCTGAAACAATTTTCTCCTTTCTTTCGGACCAGACTGCTTGCTGATTTGACAAATGGTTTCGGTCTCCCTAAAGCTGCATTTTCCTTTTATTATTATCCTGTTTACAAACCTCTTTCCCTTGTCCCTGAACTGATACTGTACCATACTGCTTCCATCCCCTCCATCCCCATTCAGCTGTGGGAAGCCCCTGAGCTCCATTTACTCCCCATATTCTGCTGAAAGCAAAAACTAGCAGCATTGTTATCAGGGGTGAGAAGAGGCTTCCTTATCGTTCCCCCTCCAACCTGTACGCATGTAAATCCCAAGTAGAAATATTTATTTTGCCTTTGATTAAGGGAGTTTTTTCCCAATAGCTGCTGGGTTCCCAGGGTGACAAGCAGCCACTGATACAGCCTGTAGTGACGACCCCTCAGCTAGAAGCTCCTTCCCTTCAGCGGAGCTGAAAAAGGCTCAGCACATGACACTCCCAGTACACTGCAAATGCGGCTGGCTTACAGCACCAAAGGCAGCAGCTAACCAGCTTGCCTTCACGTTTGCAGTGGTCTGAAGACACATGCACCTGGCTGACGGGAAAAATACACTAACACAATGGGTTTCAACTGGAGGCCTGCACAGAGCATGAAGATGCATGCTGACTTCTCATGTTCCTCCGAGCCAGGTAGTCGGATGATTTGAGAGGAATGTTAGGGTGGATCTCCAGACACTTCTGGCTGTGCTGAGGGCACATCCATCACAATCTCATCCCTGCGGGGCCTGGCTGCCTACGTATTAGAAAGAGGAGAGGCCAGCAAAGGGAACGATAAAGGCAAACAACGCTGCCGCTAAGGGCAGAAGCCACAAGGGCTGGAGCCACATCCCAGGATGTTCCTCACCCTCTGTAAGGCAAAACACAAGCACCATGAAAGGGTAATAGCAACATATTAAAAAACTAGATTTTCTGAATCTGTAGATTCCTGCTAAACTGATGAAGGAGGAAAAAGAGTGAAACAAAATATTTGCAGCTGTTTGAGTGGGAAATTTCTGTGTCATTCAGATCTCAAAATCAGATTTTGTTCATGTCTCAGCACATGTTGCTGCACTGGTTTTTACAAGACACCAGATGCTGATCTGAATTGCTTCACAGAAGCCATTAGCAATTCAGGAGATTTAGGAGGCTGCTGATAAGAGAAGATAGAGCAGCTCTGTAAATTGTCTCATTACCCATCGAGAAAGGTTGAAGTGGGAGCTTTCATCTACATTTGATCTCTTCCCAAATATGCAGAGTGGTTGAACATGCCCATTTTTCTGAATAATAAAACCATTGCGTTAAACCTTACAGAAATTAGTGGGTTAATACACCATCCTTCACTGAAGAGGCAGTTGTATTTTTTTTTTAACTGCCTTTTTTTTTTTTTTTTAACATCAAAGCTTTGGAGGCTACTGCTGACATTTGCTTGTTGTGGTTTTAAATAGGTATTATTTACAATGCACCTGAAGCTGTTGTCAAAAGGTTTTTTGTGTATGCTATATCAGCAAACCTAAGTCATAATTCCATCAGAAGTTGAGAAGGTATAAATGTTAAAGGTATAAACATGAGTTTAGAGAGTAGGTATAGTTAAGTGTAAATATTTTCCATTTGATTTTTTAATTGCTCCATCCTGTTTAACAGATATTTCTAAGTCAGGCTGGAGCCTCTCTTGGAAAGCAGTCCCTTTGATGGAACCACTCTTGGCTCCCTTTGAATGGAAGCAGCATCATGACAAAATACTTACACATGGGGATCTCTGCATTTATGGTTTCATTGAACCTATCTGAAGCCACATGAAGGCACTCACTTGTGTAAGGAGCAGAGCTGGAGAACATCGCCAGAATCCTCATATACAGTACTACATAGTACATACTACATAGTACAGTTACAACAGGGCTGCATGGAGCAGCTACTGCTGTAGTGCTGTGCCACTCCCAGCTTAGAGCAGCAGCCGGAGGAGAAGAGGGAAAAGAAGGGAAGAAGGAAGCATAGGCAGGGTTCGCCCAGTGCAGTCAGGGTGCCTGCTTCAGGATTCTCACTGTGTTCCCAGGGTTCCTGTTCAGAGTCGAGTCCTAGGCAGCAAGCTTGCCATCCCTTAGTGAGAAGAACAGAATTCAGATCAGAAATATGCTCAAAAGGAAGCTAAAATATTAAAAGTAAGAATAGCCTTTTTCAAGGAAATTACAATTAATGGACTTATATTTCCTGCCCCTATGATCTCAGTTTGTGGTCTGCTAAAGGTTTGGGTTTGGGGGTGGTGGTTTTGTTTGTTTGTTTTTAAATTGTGGTGGGTTTAGATATTTGCCAGCAGGCTTTTCTAAGTAACTTTGTTAGCTTGATGGCAGAGGCTAACATTTGCAGCTTACAACAGCTGAAAAGTTCCAGTATGCTCAAGTGATCTAAGTGTTTCTGCAATTGCTACCCTAATTCATTGAGAGCAAAACTTTAAATGTCACTTATAACAGAAGAAATTACAGCAAATACGCATATGAATAACATCATTTACGGTTAAAGGATAACTAAACACTGCTAGAGATGGATATAAACCAGAACAATTGAATCCAAACATAACCACCCTTTCAGACAGACTGAGATCTGGTTACAGTCTGTGTAGCTGAAGCATCTCCCTAAATATCCCTGAAAGGAATGTATAACAACTTGCACTGTAATAGCTGAGTCACCTTTCAGCCAAGGGGGTAGAGACGGTGAAGGCAGCACTGAAAAAAGATTGAATATTAGGGATGCCTTAGGAGCTGTAAAAATAAATAGTCAATGTTGGGATAAATAAGGGAAAAAGTCAATGAAAAGCTCTCTTAAACTTAATGTGTTTGGTTCTGAAGCTACAAAGCTGTTAAATTGTGCACAAATAAAATGAAGGAAAGTATTTATGTAACATAAATGGAAAAGCAAAGGGAGCTAACCAGATGAGAATACACTGCTCATATTTGTATATCTAAGGTCAGACTCAAGATGCAGAGGAATCTGTTCAGAGTACAGCCATGCTGTCAAGTAAATTTCTGCATGTTTTGCTCCCATATCTGGTCCTTTGGACATCCACATGGGATGGAGTAAACCTGGCTTCCTCTGCTCCCCTCCAAGTGGGATTCTGCGAGTCGTTTGCTCTGAGGGCTGTTCCTATAGCAATAGGGACAAAAAGCAAAGCATCAGTTTCCATCACCTCCCCACCAGCCCTGCACTCTCAAAGACCTCTAAGCACTCTCCTCTTACTCTCCCACGGCATACAATAACCACCCATGCTCTTGGGCTATAGAAACACTACTCTATTAAGCTGTCCTATAGCCTACATGAGATCTCAGGCACCTCTAAGTGAAAAACAGCAAGAAAAAAACCAACTCTCCCTAGAGCCACAGGATCTGTAGGGGATCAGGGGCTAGCACTGGGCAGTGTGAGGGCAACTGGTTGATTCTAAGCGGCGTTAAGCCTGATCAGTGGGAGCAAGACCCACTTAAAAGCACTGGTGTGGGCAGTTCCCTGGGCAGATGCCATTAGCAGGACATATCATACCCTCTCTTTCAGAGACACGCACCCAAACTGGGTTATGTAAAACTACTGTTAAAGATAAGCAACTCTTTATATAGGACTAATTGCTATCATGGACTGAGAAGTCCAGAAAGTATCAGTCTGAGAGTGCTCAAACAAGGAGGTTACAACAGAATTTTATTTAATCAATTATTTCTACTGATAAACTCCAAGAAGTGTGTGGACTTAAGTTTATACACACTAAAAGGCTTGTTGAACAGATGAGGTTACAACAGAATTTTATTTAATCAATTATTTCTACTGATAAACTCCAAGAAGTGTGTGGACTTAGTTTATACACACTAAAATGCTTGCTGAACAGATTGGAAAAAGTTCACGATTACAGATAGCAAAGAAGAGGTGACACACTGGCTTTTGGATGTGGACAGTCAGACCTCTCTAGATTAGAGATTAGATAATTATGTTTAGCTTTTTTAATAAGCCATTTGTCATCATGCATCAATGTATGCTGATCAGTAATTAAAACGGCTGTAGTAGGAATCTCTGCAGTTTTCCTTTAAACAGGCTTAACTATCTTTTGCTGCCCATTCATTTCGGTCTCTTTTCACAACAATCATTGTGTCAAATATAATAAAATGAACCTTTTGGGAGACCAAGTGTGAATATATTCACATCCAATGGTAAACAATTGATTCGGTGGTTACAGCTCACTAGGTGTTATCTCCAAAGCCTTCTGTCTCTGTCACAGACGTTGGAGAGACAAGCTGCACCTTGTGGCTGTGCGTAGAACAAAGACCACACAGGGGTCTCAAAGATAAGACAATTCGTTTGTAATGACAGTGTTTATTAACAACAGTAAAATGTGCAATGATCTCACATCAGGGGAAGACTCTTAACTGCAATTTTATCCTAATTTGGCTGTATTTAAGAGAATAAATCAATGGGATTTTATAACAGGCCGATATGCTTGATGTGAGTGCTAGTATGAAAAGAATTGAGAGCAACATTGCCAAAAGCAGTAGTTTATCCAAGACATCTTAGAGGGTATTATTAACGGAGCGTGTTTTAAGAAAATAATAATTTTGGCTTGGGAGAAGTCTCAGAAAATAACATGACTGTTTGTATTTTTAATTCTTTTGCTGGTTTATTTTATGGCTGTTAGTACTGGAAAATGAAAATATTTTACTTCATAATGGAAAATGAATATGCTCCTATTAGATAAAAGTTTGGACTATTCTGCAAAGTAATTAAAATTGCGAGTGAAAGAAAAATAACTGAAAACCAACAGACCTGCCTTTTTCATCTCTTCTGGTGCAGAAACAAAACAAAAGTGTTCCCTAACATTTTGCAAAAAAAGCAAAACAATTCTGTGTAAAAATAAGTTTTATTTTTAAAAAACCTTTTTTTAAACTGAAAAGTTATTCTAAAGATCGTGCATAGTTGTATGGCATGTCTGATTTATAGTCCATGCAGGACACCGTAAGAAAGCAGGGCCAAATCCAGAGCAAGCATAAATCAGTTGTTAGCTTAAATAGAGCATTGGACTGGCTGAGAAATTCATCCTCATTCTTCTATGTTGGTAGTAAAAGAACCACGTCGTATTTATTTCTGAATTAGCTCTCACTCTTCTAAAGGTTCCACACAACTTCAAAGTCCATTATTATTCTTAGATGAAAAGTTTGTAATAATACATGGCATTAAAAGATAGGGGAGAAACAATTCTGTAGGTCAGAGTCTGTCATTGCTTAAAAAAAGCCCAAAGTCCATCTTCCCTGAATTTGGATTATTTTCCTTAAGAAATGAAGCCAGGAAAGATAGATGAATCACTGGCTGAAAGGAAGAGTTACTGTATGGTAATAAATATTGTAGGAGACAGAGAATCACCTTTTCAGTGAACATTTTTGATGTTTCAAGATGTATCACCCCTGCCATGACATTTAGCTGGGGCAGAAGAGCCTACTCCCACTCAGTTATCTGGGAAACCTCGTTAAGCCAGATTCTGCTCCTTGACACATTTACAGCAGCTGTTTAAAAACCACGTGGAGCCCTGCATGCATCTCAGAAGGCCTGATGTTCTGCAAGTGCTTTACCACTAAGTATTAAAGATCTCGCAACATCTTGCACTTTGCAAATGGGGAAACGGAGACACAGACAGAGGCACTTGCAGTCCCCTCCCATGGTGTGGCAGAGGCCAAGATAAAACATGCCTTAGGTCAGAGGCCACTCTTCCATCTTTAGACTGTGCTACTGCTATTCATAAATGTTTATTCATTTATATTCCAAACATGGGTGATAGTGAAGGCTATCACTACACACTAGTGATGGCAAAACAGGGAAACTAGAGAAGTGCTCTGTCTTCAGTTTGGTGGATGACCTCTCCTATCTGATATGGAGTCCAAGCAAGTTAACAGAAAAATTTGGTCCTACACATACTTTTGCACTGTGGAAGCATCTTCAAGAGTAATGATCACCCTAAAGGAGAAACCATCTAAGACCTGTGTGTCACTGTGAGGACAGAGTATGTTTTAATTTGTAATGCTGTTTGAGTACCCCCTTCTACACTGGGATTAATTCCTCTGTACAGAAAACATTCCTCAGATACAAATTATATCATAATCTGACACAAAATAGAGCTGAAAATGAATTGATTGGGCTGAAATGAATTAAAAATTGTGATGATGTTCACTGAACACTAGTGAACACTGCAGGCCAGATTCTGTCCTCATTCTGTATAATAAATGTTTGGTAATGGAGCAAAATAAAAGTTAAATGTACCTTCTTGCTTGCAGGATTGCAGGTAAGAAGGAGGCCCACTAAAAAAAAAAAAAAAAAAAAAAAAAAAAGAAAAAAGAAGTACTTTAATGGGAAACCAGGATGAGGGAAAACACATTATAAAGTGGGGATAAAATAGGGTAAAATTGGAGGAACCTAATGATAAAAGAGCCTCATGAAATCTGAAAATACAGAAAATATTTTTTCATAGAAATGCATTTCCACTGTATATTTGTTTATGCCCCTGGGAGTTGCTTATGTAGATCATCTGCATAGAACAGAGTGAAATTAATCTTTGGAGTATTTTACTGCTAGCTGGGAAACCAACAAAACATTCATGAAGAGGAGCTACTAAATGCATTTCTGATTCCCAGGAGGGAAATGTTTCTAGCAACAGCAGGCATGACTAGCTCTATTCCCTACCTTGTCAAACTTTCAGCTAAAAGTGAACTAAAAAGTTTGTTCTAGGAGCTAATGACTGGTATGTGGGAAAGCAGCAGCAAGATTATGTTCCTTTCCGTCCTTGGTTGAGATCTGTTCCACATGGCTGTTGGTCAAAAGTCTTTTCCCATCCAAATGCATCTGGAGGTGAGCCAGCATACTGGAAACTCATTACAGCTGGTAGAGATGGGTTGCTGCCTACACCACATCCTAACTTGATCTAACTGGAATGCATGCTGTTGATTTGAGCATAGGGAGTGATGTGTCCTCTCCGGTTTGCTTGATGCAATCAGGACGTTTATAGCAAATACACCTCAAGTGAGAGCAGCCATACAGAGCAACAGGACTGAGGGTGAGACCATGCCCAGTAGAGCTGTCTGCATCCCAGCTCCATCCTTAGGTCCATCATCAGTAGGCTAAAGCTTTAGCCCAGCAGCAAGCCATTTGCTTCCAGCTTGAAGCCTCACTTGAGTTCTTGAAAAGCGTATGTAGGCAGCGATCACCCTGATCGTGCTTAAGCCTGTTGTGAAGATAAGATCATGGTCGTGGCTCTGCAGTATAGCAGCAGCATGCTGCAAGCTGGGTTGCATGTGGCACTGCTGTCCCTGGCACTCCAGGTCTGTGGGAAAACAGAGCTATCAGCGCCTTCAAGCAGGGAAAAGTCTCTTGCTGGTTTGTGAGATTCAGAAGGGGATGCAGCACACAGTGGTTTCTAACTTGTTTGTGCTTACTGTATTGTAACAAACTCTGAGGCAATAATTACTTCCCTGAGGTAATATCAACAGCACTAACAGCATGAGAAATTTGATCTGCCCGTTTCCTGGTTTTGGCCACAGCTTGTGAAATCACAACTATCAAACGCAGAGCCTGGATGAAAGAGCCATTCTTCTCTATCTACACAGCTATTTTTGGTTCTTCATAGCTTGTAAATAAAATAATCTTTGATACTGGAATTGCTGAGGAGGTTTTTTTTCCAACCAAATGGCAAATACCTTTAGAGCTCTTGGGGAGATGGGGGAAGTCAAAAATCATTTTGAGTCACTACTGTGTTTTTTGAAATACTTAAAACTGGAAATTTGTTCCTAAAATACCAGATACACATATACTCTTGAGTTTGATCTTCTCCCCGGAGAAACTTTCATAGCTTCAGTGATTTCCATAGAGTTATGTCAAATTACATAGGCTGGATATTTGCTCCAGGCCATTTTGCAATCACAAAGAGCAGCAATATGATAAAGATCTCAGCATATTTCTGAAAGGAAGGCAAATGTCACTTATAGACTCGTTGCAAAAATGTCATTCATTGATAAAAAGGTCACGAGTGACTGAAAGGGATATAAGTGAAATATTTCACCTGTTTGGAGCTTCGTTTTGCGGCCCCTTTAATTATATTTGTCAACCACATTTTCCTAATCTTTTCAAAGGTCTGTCTTCCTGCAATTTAAGGGCTGCGTTTGGGAACTTCAGGTTAAAAAGAGACCTCCCTTTTAGTCTCTAAGCCTGGGTACACACTGAAAAGGTGAGGACTGCTGTTGCAAGATAAGAGGAAATCCAAGATGTGAAAGATGGCTCAAACCAAAGACGCTGACCCAAACCCTAGGCTATGCAAAATGCAGGTATAAGTGCAGGCAGGGGCACTGGCATTATATGAAGTAGCAAGAACTGGTTCAGTAATTACAGAGAGTGTTTTGAAACTGCACACGCTTACTGTGAGCATGTAGAGACTAAAAGCATGAAGTGTGACCTGATCCAGAATACAGAAGTATCCTTGGAAAGAAACTCCAAAGAAAAATAAGGTAAAAGAGATGTAATCTCATAGCATCAAGCATGAAAAGACTGAATACTTGACTTCCTCAATCACTCCAACCTTAGGCAATGAAAGTAGGCTTACACTCCAGGGTGAGAAGGTAAATTTGTGAGAATTATGGAAATTGATCACAGTGTTATATTTGTCTGTGGTGTGCAGGAATTTCTCAGAATCCAGAATAATCTTTCCCCCACCCCCCTCACCCCCCCAAAGATGAACAAGGAGTATGTACTGAATTAGAGTGCAAACTTTTAAGTCTGGCTTTCCAAGATAAAGAGCTGTAGCATAACCAAGAACACCGTCCTACTTAGGGGTTACAAAAACTGCCTGATCCCCTGATCTGTGCAGCAGTAGAGGTGAAGATCTCAAATTTTCGCACAACACACAATCCAAAATGGAATTCAATTCTAAATCAATTACAGAACACTGAAGCTTTTATACTATGTAGCTTTTTCCCCTCTTCCACCAAACTGGTGTTAGTGAGCAAGTATGAATGGATAGTACTAGAATCAACTAATGGTAAGGACAACCCTAAAGTATTTGTACAGTTGTTCCTGTTCCCTGTCTGACCTGCTCTGCTTTATGTCAGTGTCTACTTTAAGGGGTAGGAATTGTCTTTCTGCACTGTGGTTTATGTAGTGTCATAGACGTTGATATTGATCTCTTGCAGCAAAGGTTTCTGTTTGATCTCACCAGTTTAAGAGCATGTATGTTATTTTCATCAGGACCTTTCCAGTCACATGATTCATTAATTTTGCACAAAGCAGGATTGTAACTGGGCAGTGAGGAGGAAGCTGTATGTGCAGAATAAGATTTAGCAATTCCTATATTTCCTGTAAGACAAAGGCCACTTTGAGGTTGGCTAGTTATGTTTGGTATTCCTTTAGGAAAAAGTATCTCCTCAAAGCAGAAGGCAGTGACATCTAATTTTCCCATCCACTGTTTGTAAAAAGCTTTATTAAATAAACTTTATCTTTTACCTTCTCCCTCTTAACTTCTCCACTAATTCTGTGACGTGGTAACCTTGTTCTGGGTACAAATGTCCTTCCTCTCCCAGGCAGAGATAAACAAATGTCCTTGGCAAAGTAGTACATCTTCATTTTCCACTGGTCGCTTAAAAAGCGAAATTAATGTTTTGTCTGTCAGAACAATTTAAACTGAGGTAAACTGTGGATATTAGTCTCCAAGAGATCATCCCAAGCTGATGTTATAACCTTGTTCAGTTGATACATCTGGTGGTATACGAGCTCTCCCACAGCAGTATCCACAGAAATGGTTTAGTTTTGGATCATGCAGTAGGATTATGAATCTGTAACATGATCACTGTCACAGGTGGGTATTCTAAATGGGCTCTGACTCATTTGTCATTAGCATTTTTATAAGGAGGAAAATCCTTAGAGATGTAAATCAAAGGCATTAGTAGGAAGAAACTCATATTCATCTGTAGGAAGCAGGAAAAAAGTAAAAACCCCAATGGTTTTCATTTCATCATCTCCCTCATGGGATCAATTGAGCATTATTACTGGGCCATAGTTACTCCCAAGCTGTTCGACATCCTGTGGATGTGAGTTTAGGTGTGAAGTCCCATAGAAAGTCTCCTATGGAGGAAATGTTGAGAGAGACAAAAGGGAGGGTTCGATTTCAGAAAATAAAATTCAACATGCCTGCTTGTTCATGCTTACATGGGAACGAAGGGTCTACACCCTTTATGTCCAGCCAGGGCTTTATGAAGTTGCTTAAATACAGTCATCTAGTGCCACCTGAGATGCCCTGACAGAGAGAGCCCCAGGAGGCTGGCTGGTGTGAGACAGGACCTGTCAAAGACCCGTGCTTTTTAAAATGGCAGCCAGAGCCGTGTAACATTCAACCAACTGAATTGAGCCCTGTGTCTACTGCTCCTTATGCAGAGAGCAGAGCAGCAAGCACAGCCCAGAAAGTAAGTGGCACTGACTGCCAAAGAACTGAGCGAACAGCACTGGTTCTCTTAATCAAAAGATTTTCCAAGGCAGAAATTTCTCTGACAGAAATTAACTGCCTCCCTGCAGTTGCCCCAGAGCAGACTGGAAACAGTGCATCCATGCACCCTTCTCTTTTCCAGTATTCCTTTTGGTTCTTCTCTGACACAGACAAGTAACATTTGAAGTTCTGTGTGGCGAGAGTCAGTTCAAGGTCTATATCCTGGGATGTTGAATTGTGGCTACTAGGCAACTTATTTGCCTCTCAATTCCTATCCTTGGTTCTCTTTGCCTTTCTCAGATGTTATTGTAGATATCATCAGAGGCTGTATTTAAGTAGCAAAGATATTTTTGACATTATTCAGGAGGAACAGCATCATTATTCTAGTGCTTTATAGCCCACAAGTGCTTCAGAACCTGCAGGCGCGGTTGTTTGCTGGGCAACAGGTCCCTGGTGTCTAATCTCCCAAGTAAATATGTGACTCATTCATCCTACAACAGTGTGGAACCATAAATATCAGACGTTTAATCACCCGACAGAAGTCCATGTTCATGTGTGGCTGCTGAATGCAAGTCTCTAGATAGTAAACACTCAGGCCCGAAACAACCCAAGCCTGCAACCAAGAGGAAAAAGCTTTGCTGTTTTGTAGAATTCTCTGTTACAAGGTAGACTTTGTAGTCAGTAGATCAAGGGTAATGTGCGCTGAGAATTATGCTAACTTTAATAACAAAAATATATAACAAGTATTAACTCAGTTTTGTTGTTATTCCTTAGTATCCTTTTAAGGCCAAAAAATATTTTCATTCTGTCATGGACTGTTTCCAGTCAAAATATGCTTGACAGATTCTAATTAATACATTCAAAGGGACAGTTTTAGTACAGTTTCCCACAGACACTTCTATAGCAATTGTGTTTCAAGGGGGCAATAAAACCACAGGGAGGTTTTGCACTATAATAACACTTGGCTGTTTATCTGGGCTCAAGGTTACTTGGGTGTTACATGTTCTTTCCTGGCACAGGAGAATAAATTTAAGAAGGAAAATACTGAGCATCTTTCACATAGGGGGCTGTGTCAAGCTAGAGGTTTTTTAGGAAAATAAATATAGTGGTCTTAGCCTAGAAGAGCTAGAAGGAGCTCAAGGACACATACATGGTCCTCTGCATTCAGGTAATTTCCACTTAAACTACTTGTTGCTGTGGTGCAAGTCAAATACAGCGTAGAGCAACCATTACAGAAGTAGCACTAGGGACTCCAGCATTACAGGTACATTGACAACTGCACTTGAAGCAACATTAAAATCCTGCTAATTCACAAATTAGTCATAGCTTTGGAAACCAAATTCTAACACAGTAGATCTTCAGGGGACAGTCTGGAGGAGGAAAAGCATTTTCATTTGGCTTTGACAATCTCACTTGTTTTCTTTGCCCCTTTTTTTGCTAACAGCCACTTAACCTAGCACTCGCAGAGTATGCTCACACTCCAGTACAAGTGTCAGGATATATGGCACATTTCAAACTTTTAATCACAGCCACTTATCATTGTTCTTCATAACCTAATTTAATTCTGCAAACAAGGCAATTGAAATGTCAAGCTTCATCAGTTGCATTGATTTTCCAGATCAGCCTCACACTTGGCTACAACCTTGACTGAGGTGTCTCTCTACAGGCTCTGCTCTTTCCGTGCCCTATTCACATCCCAGAACCAATCTTCAGAAGCAGAAACTCTCAAACTAGAAGACTTTATTAGTTGCATGTGATCCCTGGTGACATCCAGAATGTACAATAGGAATAGAAGTAACTTTCCAGCAAATCCTCAAGCTCTGCTTCTGAAGAGAATATAGTTCTCTACTGTAGGAGCTGCCAGTCCTCCACTCCCACTACCAGCAGCATGGCAGTTCCTCCTTGTAATGAATTTCCTGCAGTGCAACAACTTTTCAAGCTTCAGTTTATAACTAGAGTATATACTTTAATGAGAGCTGAAGCCCATAGCAGGAGAAGCAACAAGCAAGACAGGCAGACAGTTCATCCTTTTCAAACCTCTTCAAACGTTTGAAGAGAAAAAAAAAAAAACACTTTTTCCTTAGTACTTTGGTTCCAGTGTAAATGTTGTTGAATGAGTACATTAGACAGGTCTAGGGTCTAACATAAAAACTGCCATAATAAAATTATACTGCACAGTAACTCATCCTCATCAGCATTCCTAGCTACTGAACTCTAGACTGCTTCAGCTGTACCTTAACCAAAAATTGAGCTTTAAAAAGTTCAGGAGGGCACTACAGAAAATTGGAGTTCACACTGGAATCTACACAGTGTGGGATAAAAATTAAGTACAGATGAGAAGTAAAAGAGAACGCGTAATTATGAAGGGAAAGGTCAAATCTAGTCACTTTTTCCTGTTTCTGTAATGTTACAATGCAAGAACATCATTCTCTGGAAAGATTAATAGCTGGTAGATATAGCTTAGAGCAAAATAAGAGGAAACAATACTCCAAACAGCAGCTGTTTAACCTGTGCATTGCATATCCAGAAAACATCATCGCATCATTTTCATTGTCATAATGTTGAAACAGTTTATGATCTTCAATATATAACTCTAATTATAGGTGATAGGATATTGGAGGGCTTTATGAAAGAGTCGTGATTTAGACCGTTAGAGGAGCACTGTGCCAGGCCTAAGGTCTGTTTTATCGTGCATATAAATGCTGGGCTCACACTACCAGGAATGTCTAATCCATGACTAACCAGAAGGATCTGGGCCCACAGCATAAAAAATAACCTTAAGGTCTATGTTGGTAGATAGTCAGGAATTTTAAGCACTAGAAGGCAGTAATCAAGTGTGCCAGAATGTACAAGATCAAGTAAGATTTACAATATCAAGACAAGATTTGCTCCTAAGCTGGCTCCTAAAAAGATTGGGTAGCATATGCATCCTAATCTGGAAAGGTCTTTGAACATACTTCGTATAGAAATCAAACCGGACACGTGGCAATGCACTTCCATAGAAAAATAACTATCTTTCTCCATGTTGAGATGACAGCCACCTTGAACCTCACCAGTTCTTATACCTCCATCCCTCATTCCCCCCCGACCCCCCCTGAAGTTAAAAAATTAACAGTAGGAGATCTTTTTTTGGCAACACTTTCTTTTTACGTTCAAGTGAAGCCAGTGCTACAGGACCAGATCTTCAGCTGGTGTAAATCAGCATGATTCCATTGGTTTCACTGAACCTCAAATGAAGTTCAAACTTGTCTCTCAGCTTCAATCACACTGTTCGGGTATGCACAGAGGGTTTGCCATACTGCTCATTGTAGTTCATGTAGGTCACAGTTCGCTGACTAGTTTCCCCCGACGTAGAGCCCCTGAGACTGCTGACCTGTACTCCTTAGGGCTTTCACAACCCAGGAGGGAAGCAGCCAGAATGGTCACTCTTCCCTTGTAACCTCTTTGTAGATAACTGGAGTATGGAGCACTGCCCAGAGTGTTCTTGAATTGTGTCTCTGTGCTTCTGGGACTCATAACAGAGAGAGTCTGGAAGAAAACTACTCCAGTTATCACTGAATATCTGGTGTGATTCTACACTGTGAGTTTTTTAGATCGTACACATTATTAAGATGCTCATGAGACTAGGGTTGTTGGCAATGAGGAATGAACCAGAGAACGCAGCTTCTCAATGTGGGAACTTGCCTGAGCTCTTTCAGCTCTGTTGCATAAAGCTCTAGCAAGATCTTCAGCTTTCCCATGTAGTCCAGCCACCTGGACTGCAGTCATATTAAATGGTTATTTTCTCTGGCATCTCAGAGTGGTGTCCTGTGCAACTCACAGCTTAAAGAACCCAGAGTTAGTTTGGGACTTAGTGGCCATTTAATTGCATGTCTGTTCTATGTTACACATATGCACAAATATGAACAGTGTATGTGACTCCAATTTTGACCAAAAAAATATATATAACTAAATTTACATCATAAAGATATGTGTAACTAAATTTTAATGTAAGGGAAAAGTACAGAAAAAGATACCTGCAACTTCTAAATAGATCATTGCAGGTACAGAATTATGAACCTACTATTTTTCCCCCACCTGCCCTCTGCATTTTTGGCATACCCTTGCTGTCATACACCTTGCATTGTTTGTTGTTTTAAGGGAATGTTAATGCTAAAAATAGAGTAATTTGATGGCAAATTGAAGGAACATTTAATCTCATCAATGCTTGCTTTGAACTTCTCCAATGCTACAAAAGCTTTTTGAATTACTGTGTTTACACAGTGTAGCTGCTATTCATGAGCCTGTACATTGTCCCATTATTCAGTGCTGCAAGTAGGTGACAGCAGAGCTTAGGACTGTGGTTGCATGTGCAGAAACATCTTGATGCCTTGTTGCAACCTATTTCTTTTTGCATAAGTAATGTCAGAATCTGAAGAGAACCTTCTGTGAGGAAAGTTCAGTATTTTTCTCCTGGTCTCATTCAAAACCAACAAGAACAGAAGCACAGGACAAAGTAATAGAAAAAGTAAGTTAACTGAACTACTTCAAACTTTGAAAGAAGTGCTGAGCCATTTCACTTTACAGAGAAACTTCAAGTAATAGAAGCAAATAAACAGATTAATTTGGATGAAATCAAGATGGCATTGAAAGTAAACGTGAGTGCTGTTTTTCCTCATAGAATTGCACTTAGTGAATGTAATATACTTTATATTTTATGAAAAAATATATAGGCAATAAAGTCTTAACTTTACAGAAAAATTTCAGCATACACAGGAAAATGTCACATAACAGTGTTACCTGATGGAATCCAGAATTGGAGATTTCTTTCTGTGTCAACAGTGCAGGATGGCTCTCAGCAAGCTATGCCATATCCGTGTACCTTGTGTTTATCATAAAGCAGTAAAATATGTTTTTCTAGTGAAGAAGTCATCTTGCAGAGCTGTGAGTGAAAACTGAATTATGGAAGAGCTAATACAAAATATTTATATTAACTTGCTTATACACCTGAAAACGTCAGATGGATAGAAGCTACAAGCAAGTTGAAGCATTAACTGGAAAACAGGAAACATCAATTGCTTATCAATAATACCTTGGCAGGGCTGGCAAAATATTTTGAGGGCTGTTAGATACATACACAGGATTTAGGAACCTAAAATTTAGCTCACATAAAGTCAAGGTAATAGCTGAAGGAAGGTAATGTAGGCAACTAAGTGAGAAATCCAGAAAAGTGTAACACCAGCAGTGATCTGAAAGCTGCAATGAATTACAAACAAATCGGAAGTTGTAACATTAGGTGATTCTAAAGAACAGCAGCATGTGCTTGGGTTTTGTGTGTGAAAGTTTGTATTGGTGTAGAAAGATAACAAAAATCTTTAAGTAAAAGCTGTTTCAGTATCTGAAACATAAATACATCAATGCTAGGCTTCCTTTTATTAATTTTATGGCATGCTCTAGGCAAAATGGCTATGGTGGAGGAAATGGGAGGATAAACAACAAAAAAAGGACAGGGGCTCAGTGAGTGAATATGTAACAACAAAAAATTAAAGGATATGAATAATCAAGAAGGCAGCAATACTGTGAAAATCTAAAGCTACTCCCCAAGTCTTATTCTTTACAAAATGTATTTTCATAAAGAGGACATGCCAAGATTTTTTTTTTTCCCAGAATATTACAGATTATAGAAAAAACACCCCTATGTTGTTTGTGGAAACCAAGTAAAAGAATGCAAAGCTAATATGCAAGTAAACTAATAACTAGCGTTTATTCAATTACTGTTTTGTACAAACAAGCAGAGTGTTTTAATATCAGTTTGTAAACATCTCCTTACCCAAACTGTATGTTCAGTTGAACATCCTCTACATGCAAGTCAGTTGAAAATAAACACATGCAAAATGAAGACTAAAATTAAAAGGAAAAAGCCCTTAA
Organism: Pterocles gutturalis; assembly: GCF_000699245.1. NCBI lineage: Eukaryota > Metazoa > Chordata > Aves > Pterocliformes > Pteroclidae > Pterocles > Pterocles gutturalis. Next base: position 142,852 of record NW_010108229.1, on the reverse strand, counting down.
AAACCCAATAAGGAGTGAAAATGGATGAAGAAAAGCAAGGGAAAAATAATTGTTCAAACTTTTTACATGATAAACAGGGGTAGAAAACTATCAACCACAGAAAGACAAAAAAAATCTACTTATCTTGTATAAACTCAGTTGTGGATTGGCAAATGGAAGATTTAAAAGGAGGCTGGCTGCCAAGAAGAGGGGAAGCAGAAGTCCCAGCTGTAGTTAAATAGATTGATTCCTCTTCCCCTGGAAGCAGCAGAGCAAGAGCTCATCTTTGATGTCTCTCAACGTGTTTCCCCCCTTTCTGTGGCTATTGCAGTGAAGACCACCTGGCTCAAGGCAGACTGAGTTAGGAACAGTTTGGGGACTGGAAATTTTTAGGACTTAGAGCCTTTTCATTCAGGTGTTTACATGAGGAGGAAAAGGATCTGTCTGGGGAAAGGAGGAGTGCCCCAGCCAAGGATCTCCCTTCCTTCCTGCCAGGGGAGCTTCCAGCCTGCCAGGGAGCTCAGGGAGGGGAGAAGGGCAGCAATTGCCCTCAGCTGCCTTTCTTTCTCTGTAAAGAGAGGGGTGCTTTCTGTGCAGGTTGCTGGGCTTTCTCCTGTGAAGGAGGTTAAAACAGGAGAGAATTTGCTTTTCAAGTACAGGGGTTATTAGCTTTGATGAGTAAACCATACAGACTGTAGCTCCTGTATAGGTGTCCTCCTCAGCAGATCCACTCGCCTCCTCACTGGGACAGTTAGATCACGCATGAGACTGAGGACATCCATCCTTTACTGAAACATCTTACTCCTCTCAAGCCAGTTTTCAGGTTTCTAAGTTTTTTTCTACCCCAACTGATATTGCTTGAGCAACCATTCAGCTTTCCTATTAGGATAAGCCAAGGATGCAGAATTTCTAGGAGATTATGCAGTCCCTTATATAAGGGCAAATCAGCTGAGCAGTGACTTGTTTTTACAGCTTCCTTTCAGATGCACTTTTCCTTTACTCTGTCCTCTCTTCTGAAGGGCACACCCCCAGAAGCTAGTGCAACCCTGCACCATGCCAGCTGCTCAAAACCCCAGGGGAAGCTGCCCTTGAAGGTGCCCTGTCTCTCCTGGCTGTGGCCTTGCCAGCTGGGCTGGCCAGCCGGCTGCTTTGCTGGGGGATGCTGCAGGAGTGGTTGGTTTGTCCCAAAGCTCAATAGGCAGCATCTCATGGGAGGAATTGAGGCTTTTCTTTCCGATCTACCTTGTTTTGGAAATCTTCTGAATGTTATTAGATTCTGTAAGACCTGACCTTTAAAAGCCAGAGGTACAATTAACCAATCTGGCCAGCTCCGCATCAGCAGCTCACGCCAGCCTAGGAGAGGCAGGAACCAGACAGTTCACTTCTTACTGATGTTATTACAGAGGAACAGGAGGTGGACCCAGACGCTCTAATTAAACTGCAGCAGGTCTGCTCAGCAGGCTGTTATGATTGAGTGCAAGGCAGAGATACGGTGCAAAGCATGCTAGAATCCCTGTGCTTCATCTAATTTTGTGGCATAGACATTTTTGTGTTGATTTGCTGGCAGTAGCCTGTCATCCAGCTAGCAGAAGAAACAGAAGGTATCAAGAGAAATGGGGATCCTCTGCTGCCAATGCTCTGGACCGGAGGCCTCTATACTAACTCACTTTGTCAAAATTAATGTGTAAAAGCATGACGAGAATAGAAGGAAAGGCAGCATGGCCAGAAGATTGCCTTCATTATCTGTCCGGGTGGCTCTCTGCTCAGCTTTCATTTGTATGTCAAAAACAGCCTGGCATATGAGTGCACCTGAAGATCAGAGGAGTCATATGCTCAAGTCTGACTCAGTGTTTCTTTGTCGTAGGTGAAGACCCAGGCTCTAGAGCCTCTGGACAGTGCTAAGTGGTCACTCCTCTCTCTCCCTGTCCCATCTATTTTAGATAAGGCCTTAAATGGCAAAATAGAAATTCGAGAGAAAGGTGAATCTTGCGGCACTATTGGGCTTTTTTTTTTTTTTGCTTTTTCTGGTATGTCACTTGGCTTGAATTGTGGACTGCATTTGTCTGTGTCAATGTTTGCTGTCTTTTCCACTGGGGATCTACTGATATTTCTTGCTTCTTTCTCTCCCTTCATCATGCTCACAGTGAATTGCCTCTGGTTCCATGCAGCCCTTTTCTGTTAACACACAGAAAACTTAAGATAAACTACATTTTACTTGTATCAAATGAGTCAAGCCTGAATTCAGCTTTTATTTAGGTTGGTAACCTACCCACTTTGCAGTACAAACATAAGTCAAAGCTGGTTGGTTGGTGCCGATTGTTTTGGCTGCTTGTTTCTCTCTCAGAAAAGCAGAGAAGTTTTCTTAATAGTTTACTGTGGAAGAACCACAGGCTCTCCGTTTACTCACAGAGAACCTTGGGCTGTCCCTAAACTTCCTACCATATGCCAAAATAACCCTACATACTCAAGGAACCCAAATAGCCTTAATATTATTGGAAGCTGAGCGTATGTCATGGGAAAAAAACAGGAAGGATGTTCTGAAATGTAGGCATTAGCTCCCTGCAACTCTTTACCAAAGGGACTGAGATGGGCTCCTCCAGATTGTAATCTAATGCAGGAGCCTAATCTATCAGGTAGAAAAAAATCCTGGAGAAATTAGTCTTGTGAGGCTAAAGCCGGTTGTTGCGAATAGGTCTCTAACACATCCTAGGTCTTAGCCTGAGCCTCCAAGTTTTCTTGTATTTAGCTGATTGTACAAGTGAGCATCTATACATTTCATATCTGTTAAGTAAGCTAGATGCAAGATCTTGGGCACTGATTTGTTTAGGCTTAAGAACCTAATCCAAAATCACTTGAAGCTTCCTGATGATTTCTCCACTAAGCCTCTGAATTGCCCCTCTTACTTGTCTTGCTCTGTTTGAGTGCAGCTGGTGGAATTCACAGCTGAAAAATACAGAATCATAGAATCACTGAATAGTTTGTGTTGGAAGGGACCTTTAAAGGTCATCTAGTCCAACCCCCCCTGCAATGAGCAGGGACATCTTCAACTAGATGAGCTTGCTCAGAGCACCATCCAACCTGACCTGGAATGTTTCCAGGGATGGGGCATCTATCACCTCTCTGGGCAACCTGTTCCAGTGTTTCACCACCCTCACTGTAAAACATTTCTTCCTCATATCTAGTCTGAATCTGCCCTCTTTATTTTAAAATCAATACCCCTTGTCCTATTGCAACAGGCATTACTAAAAAGTCTGTCCCCATCTCTCCTCTAGGTCCCCTTTAGGTACAGAAGGCTGCTATAAGGTCTCCCTGGAGCCTTCTCTTCTCCAGGCTGAACAACCCCAACTCTCAGCCTGTCCTCGAATGGGAGGTGTTCCATCCCTCTGATCATTTTTGTGACCCTCATCTGGACTCACTCCAACTGGTCCATGTCTTATTTACATTGGGGGCCCCAGAGCTGGATGCAGTACTCCAGGTGGGATCTCTCAGGAGTGGAGCAGAGGGACAGAATCACATCTCTCGACCTGCTGCTCATGTTTCTTCTGATGCAGCCCAGGTTGGCTTTCTGGGCTGCAAGCGCACATTGCTGGGTTATGTCCAGCTTTTCATCCACCAGTACCCCAAAGTCCTTTTCTGCGCGGCTGCTCTTAATTCCTTCATCCACCAGCCTCTATTGATAGTGGGGGTTGCCTCGACCCAGGTGCAGGACCTTACACTTCTTTGACCTGCAGAAAAACATGGTTTGTTGGCACGATTACCTCTGAGGAAACAAAAAACTCTTAACACCTTTGTACTTGCTCCTGATTTATGTCTGTGGTTTTTCACCTCTACTTTACTGTCCCATATAGCATAGTATTGTTCCCTTGGTTCAATATTAATGCACAAAACTTCTGATTATTTTAAAATAGAAGCTATAGGAATAATTAGATTGCTGATATAACCTATAGCGAAAATCTAAACTGGCATAGGTGCATTAGTACTTGCGAAGCTAGTAGGGGTTGTACCTCTTCTTAGAAATTATACAAATGACAGAAATTGCAAGTTATAAACAGGGACTGAGGGCCAAGATTTTTAAAATAAGTATGTCCCTAGAGCTGCCAATAATTACCAGAAAAGTTTGTGCTTCTGGAAGATCTGATTAGGCCCCTATTTGCATCTTAAGAGCTTAAATATACTTATGTTCATGGTAAATCAGGACTTTCAGCAGAGGCTAATGTTGGATCTGGGCCTTTGAAAAAAAAACTAACCTCACTGAAGGGATCTGGAGATCTTTCAAATGCCTTTTAAAGATTTCCCAATCTTTAAAGTTGTGGTCATCCATAATTTTGACAACCATAGGCCAAATTATTTTATAGGAATTTGCTCAGATTGGACTTTTGGAGGTAAATATACTTTATGATCTCATAGAGCAGTGGAAAAAGCTTTTTGCCAGGACTGTGTTGAAAAGACCCATGGGCCATCAGCTGTGCAGCCATGCATCAAGCTTATGGAGTGACTTGTTACTCATTAACCCCCTTTTTATGATACTTGCTGTTTTCCTGATCAAAGGAGGAAAAAAATGCATCCTTGCTGCAATTCAGGTCCTACTGGAGAGAAGCATAAGAAAATTTATCTACTACATAATCTTTTAAAATGGAAATAAAGTGAATTTAATTTGTCTTAAATCATAGACTTGTCCTCTGTGAGGGTAGATCACAACTTACTTGCTTATGTCTTGCTTACACAGATCCCAAAATCTAAAGACTGATGGGAAATGTGGCTGATGTTATTTGGATGAGTAAGGGGAAAGACCTTAGAACTAGTTCAGAAAATAGTTAGCTGAAAAGTTATCATATTTTTTTCCCTTAAGATCCTTCTAGTGGAAAAAAAAAAATCTTTCCTAAAAGGGCAGGAAAAGAAAGATAGAGTGATTAAACAGATGGATGAGGAAACCTGGCACAAAATTTTACCTAAATTTGAAGTATTTCAGGTTTCCTTTCAGAAAAAGGGAGGTGGGGATTGGAGGGGCAACAGCCTAAAATGGCAGCGTTTTCATCATCCAGTAAAATCATTGCCAACAAGGACAATGTATGATAGTTGTAATGCTACTAATTTTTCTCTACATACTTCCTCTACTTCACTTATATGAATTTAACTACTCTCTTCCCCCCTAAGCCCTGTGATTGTACCTCTTTGGATTCGTCGCCTGTTGTGGTTTACAGTGTGTCCGTTTGCCATTCGTTAGGCACTCCGGTCGCAGCTAGCGGGAAGTAGCTCAAGTCCGGTGGAGCAAGACCGTAATGAAGCAATAGCTGAGCCTAATCCTAGCTAGCAGTTATTGCCCATGTTTCATTAGCTGTGCGTTTATGGATGTTTGTGGGATGTTGTTTTCCTCCTCTGTTAGGCTATGTGCTTTCTTTAGTAATTAGTGTAGCTTGAAGAAAGATCTGCTGGAATAAACAGATGAGGCCTTTGGCTCAGTGAGAATGGCACAAAGAGACAGGTAAGCACTGGGAGTGATGCCTTCAACCAGAATGGGACACTTGTAAAGAGCACTCTTCCAAGGGACTAACCCTGACAACACCTTCCACAGCAAGTGCCTAAACAACCCCCATCCCCGACTACAGTGCTCCCCAGTGGCACCCTCCATATAGTTGTGAAAGCCCCAAGCAAGCAGATGAGCAATTAAAGAATATAGAGAAAAAGTACCCAGCCATTTTTCAACGGGATCCCTACCCAAACAATCAGAATTTGTCCTAACAATCCTTTTTCCCAATTATATTTGACGTTGATTTAGTTGAACGAAGTTTCATTAGAGAAAGACCAGGAGTAAGCCTATCCCCATAAGAGCTATTGAGAAATAGCAGTTGTACTTTAACTTACATGCAAAATCATTTTCTCGGGCAAAGATAGGCTTTTCAGAGTCATGAATAGCAAAGCAAACACTCAGCTCTTAAGATGAGTATTTAGTAAAACATTTGCAAGAACCCTCACACAGCAGAGACTGGAGAGATGAGAAGCACTCTCTTTAGGAGACAGCTCTATGATGCAGGAATTTAGCCTAAGCCTCCTTGTTTCCAGCTGTTGCAGGAACAGGTATTTCAGTCTTCACTTCTTTCTTGTAGGGGTGGGGCTGCTGCTGGTATCAATTTGAGAGCATTACTTATCTCATCGCACCTAAACAACTCCCTGGAGGCATGAGCTTCAATGTACAGAAAGAAAGGCAAAGTTGTTGATGACTTCAGTGGGTTGTGCCCCAGGCTCCATTCAAGGAAGGAAGAATTCCGCACAAAAGTCATCCCAGAAATATATAGCTGTGTTGAGCAATGGCAGGGCACTTCCCAGCTGGTGAACAATTTAACATCCCAATCAAAAATAGCCTCCTGATGCATGTTCCTCTAGGAATAATTTTTTGTGGCATGCAAGTTTTCTGCCCTTTCATTGTTAGCTTTATTTCCAGCAATGTTTTTCTCTTTTCCAGCCAATGCTTTCTGTCACAGTGGCTTATCTGACAACAGATTGCAATGAGCCTGCTGCTTCTCTGCTTTCCCAAACACACAGCCCTGGCCACCTTCTCTCCTCTATCAATGAGTAACATACCTTTAAATGTTGTACTTTATCTAGTTAAAATGAGAGTGTAACATGTGGCCCTTTTCTAACCAGACCATTCTCATTCCTCTAAAGCAGTGAATTAGTCATCTCTTCTTGCCACTTCTTGTGCTTTTTTTGGGCGGCTAAACTCTCTTCAGGGAGGGGAGTGAGTTTAGAGAATGGGGAAGAATAACAAAATTCCTCCTGCAGCTCTGACCTTGATAACAGTGGGGAGAGCAGGAATTGCTACCTTGACTTCTCATCCTCCAGGATAACAGGTAGAGCAGATAGAGTAGCTAAGCAATGCTGCTGGAGGCAGGAGGATCACTGTGACTCTTATTGCCCTTCCCTGGGGCTCCATGTCACTGGGGCTCCAGCACATCTGCCTGTGCTGGATGGGCGGGAGGTGCCATAGCCCTCCCAGGTGCTCTGCTGTCTAAATGGCAAGGCTGTGAAGTAGGACAATACCTGTAAGTGGAGCTTAAAGCCATATCTTTTCTTCTATATGAAAGTGAAACAATAAAGAGGGGATCAAACTGATTTTAAAATAACCCTTGGTCCTGTAAGAAAGGTGAGCAAAGCTCTCAGCTTTGGCTGAGCTCAGATGGAGCTGAAGAGTTCATCCCACCCTGATGCACAGTCATTTGTGAGACTACAAGACATCTTTCTCTCCTGGGGAGGCTATGTCAGGGTGCATCAGGACAGTTAAAAATGCCAGCTAAATTTGCCTCCTTTTTTAAAAGCAGTAAGGAACCAGTGGTTATACAATATTCTTGTTGTCTGTACACAGCTTGTTGACAGTGCAGCTTCTAACAAACAATAAAATAAAATGAATGCTTTCTTTAAAGGTATATCTGTGAAAGCATTGTTTCAGCATCCAAATAAAAAGTACTATTTATTTTTCTGAAACACTTCTGCTTTGTCAGCATCAGCCTATCTGCAGTGAAAATCCATTTATCCTGGCGGCGATACCATTACACCCAGGTTCCAGATGAACCTGAGGAATGTGCAGAGAAACTAAAGACCAAAATTTTCAAAAGCTGCTCGGGATGAAAGAGGAAGATAGGTCACAACATAAATTTCTAGAAATGCTCCAGTCTACATGAAATCGCCAGGTATACGGTACATTTTCTCCAGCACCAAAGGCAATTTAAGCATTCCCCATCTTTCCCACAAGGCCACCTTCTGCTTTCAGTTTGGCCACTTCAGCTGTTGGAGACACTTTGCCTTTCTCAGGATCAGTGGAATGATCAGTGTTAACCAAAAAAAAAAAAAAAAAAAAAACCCATCTTGGGGAAAGGACATCTTTTGAATCAGGATAACTTTATTAATTCCACGTAGAACTCATCCCCACAAACTCATGAATCAACACGACTGGGTGGGTGGACTTGCAGAGCTGCAGACTGAGGAGTGCCAAGAGACTTAGTGGGGAGAGACCGATAGAAGAACACTGGGGAAGGGCATCCTTAGAGACAAACACCATTTAAATGGTATTGAACATCACGCTGACTAACTCTCTGCCCTGCTGGGCATGCCAAATGAAAAGCATGGCAAAGCAAGGAGTGTAAACCACATCTTGGACTGGCTCCCTGGCCACTGTGTCAGCCTTCATTATGAGCAATTGGAGGTTTTCTTCCTTGTCAAATTGTAAATTCCCAGGGCTGTGTTTCCTTACGGCTTATATGATGTCATTGTGAACGGCTAAGCAAACGCAGATTGCTGTAGTCACTATAGGGCACTCTGCAGGGCCATAACAGGAAAAATGAATGTATATTGCTGTATTCAAGTGTTGGCAGAGAAAGTGAGATTGTTTATATTCTGTCTGCTCACTCTAAGAAGATCACAGGGTAAAACTGAGGAAGTGTTCTTAAAAAAAACATTAAAAGAAAAACTCATTAGAGGTTATCACAGTGGCCTGAGAAAATAATGAAAGCTAATATCATCATAATTGCAAACTACCTTAGTCCTGAAGGATCTCAGAGCCCCTGACACTGTTATCCACTGCGGTGGCATGTACCTACTGACCCTCAGGATGGAGAAGAGGATCCTAGCAGGGAAAGATGATGTAATACTCTTGCAAAACTGCCATGGGATCTTTGACGTCCCCCTGGAACAAACAGGAACTTGGTGTTTGCAGCCTCATGTGAAAGGAATGAAGAAAATCCCATCACTAAGGTCACTTTAAACTGGATAAGCCACTGAAGGAGATAATGACTGGAAGAGTCATTATAGAATGTATGGCTTAGTTATCTTTGCTATCTGTGTAATTTCTATGGACAAGAGAATCTCACACACATAGCAGCTCAGATTTTTGGGATATAACTCATTCTCCGTGAATAAATGTAGCAGAGCTTCTTCTTAATGTATCCTTTTAACAAGTATAGCTAATTAACTGGCTGAGACCAGAAGAACACTCCTTGTAGCTACTGCACTCTGGGGAGGCAGGGCCAGCTCTCCTGTTGGCTGTGACGAATATCATAAACTAAGTTATGTTAATCCTCCAAGTTTCAAACTTGAGATAAGTCAGAAGTTTTACAGCATCTATTATCTACTACTGTGTTTTTTGTTTTGTTTGAAGACATATGATGTTTATTAGCTGAATGCCCTTAAGCATTGAAAATGAAAGCAGAAATTTACCATTTAAATTTAGATCATGCTTAGCCCCTGCCACACACACACACATAATTTTAAAGTTTACTCTGAACAGTTCCCAGGATTGTGTGTCCAGATTCCAAGCAGAAGGCTAATAATAACTCCTACATTACAGGCACCAAATGAGTGCTCATAAAACTCAAGTTGCAGCCAGAGATAGGAGTTGATAGTGTTTATAAAAACAATTAATTATTTCAAATTCGTTTAATGTTGTCACTAGTACTGGGAACCAAGCACACCACACTGTAGTATACTGGCTGGACCACTTAGCATTGTTTATCTTTGCCCATTGTAACATGCCATAGCTCTGATACAAAATCATTACTTCCAAGTTGTGGGATGAATTAATCTTCTTTCTGGCAGCTCTTGTATGGGATGAGCGATGAGGTGAGATCAAGCGGAGCACCAGTTAGGCTTCAGATTGAAGTAGGCTTCAGTCACCAACGGTTTATGAAAACTTACTCTCCAACCACACCTGGTCTTGCAGCCTCCTCCACAAACGAAAGATGTGATGTTGTTAGATACCATTAGGTCTCTACCAGTCTCAACTCCCTTAGGGTCATTTTTTTGCCTCTAGAATTGAACATCTCTACAGCATGTTAGAAAACCTTTATTGAGGCCAAGATTTCTTCTTCACCTAATAATTTCTCCACTTTGCAACATGCTTCTTTGTACTGTGAGAAAGAATCATGTGGTCCATAGCATTTAACTTATGTTTTACTTCACTTGTTGATCACAGCCTCTCTATCATTCACTTCTCTTGCTCTTTAGTATATCGCAAACCCTACTGTGGAAATGATACCTTTGTCTCTTAGAGCTTCTCTGCTCCTGCTGCTGTCTCTTAATTCTCCAAAAAATGCTGGTACAAACAAAACTTCAAGATTCCAGGTGGCAAGCTAGTAACAGGAGCAGATGTCTTAACAACACAGAGAAAAGGAGGGAGGGGTAAAAAAAAAAAAAAAAGCATAGATAAAACATGAGAACCGCTGCCAGGACATTTGCCACCTCTTTCCATGAGATGCTAGAGGCAGTTGGAAGATTATATACTATGTTGCTAGTAACTGGTCACACAAGCCCAAAAACCATTGTGGTTTGTGTCACTGTCTGATATATCTGTTCTCACATGCCTTTCACCATTCATTCTTCTGGGAACTTCTCCAGGTATCTGGTTCAGGTACTTGGCAATGAGCCTGTCAGAAAGAAAACAATTCCTTATCTTTTGCCTTTAAAATTCCAAGCATCCAAGGAGCTGCAATGCAAAAATTAACTAATAGCACAGTTTGAAAAGAATGGGTTCCCATAAATATTGTATTGTGCACTGTATTAAAAAGATGTAATATTTATCAATGCTTGGGTCATCAGGCTTATAAAAAAAGAGGATGATGAAGAATCCATGAGTCAGCTTTCAGTGTATTTTGTTGGCCTAATTCTTCATTTCCCTGTGACACAGGCACCTTACAAGCATGCATCTATCGATTGATGAGCCACAAATCAGTCAGTAGGGCTGATACGAACTTCTGGTGTTCACCTAAGCTCCTTTGTCAAAGAAAACTGGAAATTGCACAGGACATATGATCTTTGAATATTTTCCCATATATCCTACTCCAGTGGGATTGTAATTGCAATGCAGAGTTTTTCCACGTTATCTGACATTTCCATGGAGCCAAACCCAGAAAGCCAGTGTGTGTGTGTAAAAGAAATTAAGCATATCACAGAAAAAGCCAGGGAACAGATTTTCATTTGATGAGAGGTGTAGTCTCATTTGATAAAGTACACACAGACTTAAAATAAGAAAGAAAATTATTACAGTAAGGCTGAGAAGAGAGTGATAGATAGCCTGTTCAGACTCTGACCACACTGAAACAGACAATGCTGTCTACCAAAATGAAATAGGGAGCTCTGCATCCCTTTACATCACTGGGTTTCTGAGGCAGATGAGAGATGAAGGCACACTTTATGCCATTTCTAGTTACCATTTGCCTGATATATGCAGACTTAGTAGAACAGTAGTACAGAAAGGCACTTTCACAGCGCTAGTATTTGCCATCATGAAGGTTACAAATGCAGGCAGTGATCCAGCATTAATGCCAGTGGCTTTGCTCACAGCATGCTAACTGCCCTCTTATTCAGGCTAATGCACCAGGGCCTGATAAAACCCTGTTTTTAAGCATTTAAAGTTACACTAAGCCTTCAGCCTAGCAGCAAGAATATGTTGCGTCTTTCCAGAAGGGTTTGTCAGACCGTGATATACCCCAGGAAACAAAATGTCTTCTTCTGGAAAGAACAGCAGTCAGTAGGATGGTGAATCACCAGCCAACCCCAAAACTATGAAGTGCTAACCTGGTTCGCTGAGCTCCTCACCAGCAGCCGCTCCCCTAGGCTGGATGCTCTCACAGAAGAGCTGGGCCTTGTAAACCAGTCCCTACCCTGACCAAGGATTCACACAGAACTGGCTTTTCACTTTGTTGGTGAAATTTCTTCATCTCCTTCGGGCATTAGACTGTGCTCCCTCCCCTACTCCCTATGAAAAAGGTTCATGACTCTCCCAAGACATGCGGACCTTCTCTAATAAGGCAACTTCCCTTCTCTCCCCTTTCTTCCAGTTCCTTCTATTAATCTCTTGCCTTCTGTGCATCGAAAGGTATCAGAGCAGGAGCTGAAGGAGAGCCTTAAAAAAAAAATCAAACCAACAACCAAACCAAAACCATCCCCTGCCCCTGCCCTCCTCCAAAAACAAACAAAAAAAAAAATCCCAACCAACAGAACAGCAAGAAAAAGCCAAAAAGCCCCACTCCTGCACTGGCCACAGCTTCCCCCTGTGCTCATGCGTGTTCCTCCCTTTGCACTGGCAGAGGATGAGGCAGAAGCTCCACACTGTCCTAGGAGCAGCTCCAGGCATCTCCAGAATGGTTGGCCAGCCGTTCTTCTCAGGAGTGCCACTGAAGTAACTCAAGCTGCCTGCACCTCTAGCCAGGCTCAGCACCGGCAAAGCTATATCAACTTTGAACCCTTTCAGTACATACAGATCAGAGGAAACTGAGTAGCTGGTAGATGCTATAGCCAAGAAAGTGCATCTTTGCCATCTCCCTGTAACAGTGACATCTGTTTAAAAAAAAAAAAACACATTTTAGTCCCACACATTTCTCCAGTGCAATACCAGATAACACTGCAGGGAATAAAACAACAAAATGGAGGCTAGTGAGGCCATGTTGGTTTGTTTGTTTGTTTGTTTTAAATCTGCATTTCCTAAATTACAGGTTCTTTGAAAACAAATGGTGAGGTGTTCAGGCATTTCCTATGAAAGAAAAAACTAAAAAGGTAGCTTCCTTCCAAAAAAATGGCCTTTGTATTCATAGTGCATTTTCCAACAAAAAGTCATTGATACAAAAAAATGCTTTGACAGTAACCAGAAGATCATTCTGCCATCTGAACAATTATAGAGTTCCCTCATCTATTTCATTTATTTCTTTTTCCTTTTTAAAGATGACACATTAATTTGACCAAAAGAAGAGAATAGGATGTTTTCTAAAGTCAACACTGGGAGAAACATAAGGAAAAAAAAATTAAAAAGCTACAGTCCCTGAAAATTTTGTCATCTTACCATTGCCTTAATGAAGTACTGGATTTTTAAAGAAAAATCTTTCCACCCCTTCTTTCTTCTGAAAATATTTTATTTCTTTTTTCCAATTCTTTCTCAAATATTTTTTTTTTCGCCTTGAGATGGGGGCATGGGATTTACGTCAAAGTTTTGTGCTGAGAATCCTATTCAGCATTACTTTGCCCAGTGTCTTTCAAAACAGCGTGCCTGTGTCAGTCATCTAGAAAAGCAACAGTTATTTGTGTGATTTCATCCATAAAACTTGCTCTACAGCCCAATCACAAATATACTTCATCTCAGACACACAAACATCTGGAGGTGTTACCATTAGCTATGTTTTGGAAAACCATATGTGTTAGTAATAGCACACCAGAAAGTTTAGTCTTCACAAAGGGACGACATAACAAGTTATACAATGAAGTCAGGAGAGGAGAAATGGTAGAAGTATGATATTACACACTGCATTCCTAAAATGATCAAAACCATTAGACACACCACTCTGCTAATTTATCTTTTATATGAATAGAGACCTGTGAAGTAAACAACTTTATATTAGAACAATATATTATGGAATGGGATAACATAATATAAATTAAACCTCCTGCTTGTATTCCATATACAGCAACTGTTGTAAAAAAATACCTTCAGCACTGATCCTCCTGTTCAGTGGCTATGGGATGAATGACTGCTATACAGTGTGTTTTGTGAAATTCACAGAAGACTATTCCACATGAACGTACGGAGAAGTGCTTTTATTGTGAAATTACCATGCCGTAAGCAAGACAAGAAACACTTCCTGCTATTAACATTAGGATGTGGTTATAATCAAAGATTTTTGACAAATGACTCCTATATTTTCCATATTCAGTACTGAATAAGGAGAGTGGCCTTTGTTCTGCTAACATGCTTGTGCCAAGTTTGCTTTCTCCCCAGTCTCTGAGTAGTGGCAAATTTTGCCTCTAACCTCGGGGCCAGACATCTCAGTGAGGGGAGATACTGACAATTCCCTAACATTGGACTCAATTTATGAGAAAACTGGAAGCCTACAAAAGCAGGACTGGGCATAGCTAGGTGTTGCAGAAGAGCTGGAGCATCCCCCAGACCCCGTGCCGGGGCATATGGAGGCAGGTAGCACCCCCAAGCCTGAGCAGCCCACACATGATCTGGTTGGTAAGAGAGCAGAAACGCACAGGGAGCAGAGCGCTGGGTAAACAGTCACCCTGGAAATAAGTGTGAACGTAGGTAGACCAATTACCCATGTGCAAGTCGGGAAATGGATGGCTTACCTTTCCATTCCATGAGCACCTGCAAGCATTAGTTTAATTGCACTGAAGTAAATTATTTTTATGTTCATTTTCAGTGGCAGAAGTAAACTGATGTGCATGCTCCGATAAAAGCATAAGTTGTTGTTTACTTCATTCCTTGCAATTAAGAAGTGTTTGTAAAATAGTCTGATGTAGTGCTTCCTTTCAGTCTGTTATTAAGACAGTTGAGATTAAATTAGTAAATATGCCATGCTCTGGACTGTCAGAGTTTCAGATGAGCTCCTTGAAAATAGTTACTTTTCTCCAGACACTTTCCACTCAAAAGTTTTCCTAAAATCAGGTACTTTCCACAGCAGCAAAATGAGATACATCTGAGATATACTGAAATTGCTACTAACAAAAGACATTGCCCAAAGCTTTGTAGTAGAAACTGAAAAGTGACAGAGATTTAAAAAATGACACTAATTATGCTGACATTTGTTCAGACCAAAAGGTGAATATCCTGATGAAGACTGCTAAAAGACACAGATGAGTAGGACTTTGGTCTCTGTCTCTTCCACAGTAGCACAGTCCTTCCAAATGACTTGTCAAAAGAAGGTCAGGTATTGACATCTAATCGAACAACATACTGAATTAGCATCTGCTGCAGTCTTTGCAGTCCTGCTACATGCATATTCAGCATGTAAAATATTATTTAAATATTATTTACCATAAAGATAAAACCAATACACAGTGCTTAATTTTTTACATTTGAAAGTACATTACTGTTTGCGAGCTACTTGAACATGCGGTGTTGGTTTAGTCCATGATCCTGCTGTGGGTATTAAGATGGAGATTTGAGACAGGTATTCCAGTCCCTTTATACTCCATCAAAACAAAAAGGCATTTAAACAATTTTTGTTGTTGAGATTTGTGTCCACAGAACTGAAGCCCACATCAGTACCACTGAAGAATAAAGGCTTACATTACACTAAGCAACATAACCTCCTGCAAGGCAAGAGCAACATATTTCATCACATGGCACTTCAATCCTGGCCTGTATTTGCTATTACACAGTATGATTGTATACACTGTTATTTATATACTGTATAGCAGCATATATATGTGTGTTAAAAAGTATATATACTTTTGACATATTTACTTGATATTTTTATATAAAAGTATATGTACTTTATATATTTATATCATCAGTCAGTGGAAGACCTCGCTGTGCTGTTACAGAAAAAAAAAACCATACAAGCATACATAGTAATTTCTCTGAACAGTTCACTGCTTAAGACAGTGATCAAAATATGGATAAAACATACAGAGTTTGAGACAGCAAGGCAGTGTAAACCAGACGATTTTTGTACTTGGTACAATTCTTCCTTTCCTTTCCCCCCGCTGATCTCATTTTACTCCGTTAAATTTACCTTCTAATTTGCTACAAGCACGTTAGGTATCAACATCAGAAGTGATCACAATGAACAAACCAAGAGAGGGAGGCAAGGTAGAGAAATCCTCCTGTTGATGTCTCAGTCACCACTCGTATCCCCACATCACTGAATTGCTGAAGATACTATCAAAACTGAGTCAAACCCAGGCCCACGGATGCAGAGCCAGAAGTAGTGACTGCATGTTTACATCCATGACATACCATGATCAGAAAAGGACTTTGCATTATTATTATTAAAGTTCATACTTTCCCTGAGATACACGGACACCACCAAATGACCTGCACTTTCAGGACTGAATTAAATTCTTATGGTAGTGCCTTTAAAAGAAACCATTAGTTCCCGAAGCTGGACGCAGAGCTGTTTAAGGAGGGAGCACATCACATCCAGAATCCTGTGGCACCACTGTCCTGCAAGCTGGAGCTCACCATGTGCTCGCAGGGGACTGAAGTTCCAATACATGACAGGCCTCCAAGAGAATGAATGGGGGATGAACTCTCTAATGAAAATATGTTTTAAAAAAACGCAGTACTTCATTTGTGGAAGTGCCTTTTGATCACTATAACCTTTGGTTTTAACCGCTCTGGTGTCTCCTGCCAAGTGTGGTTTGCTGATGACACATCATCATGGCACCAGGAATGGACTTGTTGATAAGTTAAATAATGGGACTACTTTCAGACGGGTTTTATAGCTGAAAATTCTCATGGCATAAAAGAGTCATCATACAGTTATTTCACTGCGGAGAACTGTTGTTTTTCTTAGAATAACTTTGAACTCTGTAGCTTTTGGGGAAGGGGGATGTTTTTCAAATAAAACCCTGCTTCCATTCTTTCCCCAAAAGCTCAGCTTGTATTAGCTGGAACAATAACAAATTCATGAAGATATATATTCAGACAGATTGTAAATTTAGGCAGAACATATATATGTTACTAAATCCAAACAAAGTTCTAAAGCAAAATTCAAAACACTGAAAAAAAAAAAAAGTGTTCCAAAAGATATGGACTGGGATTTTTAAAGCTGAGTAAGGGACTCAGCCACACAAGTCCCAAACAAATTGATTAATTATGTGGTTGCTAATCTCAATTTATATGCCAAGTTAATTCCTGATATAACTTCATTGTCTTCAGTGGAGTTATACTGCAAATGTATTTGACAGATAGTCATGTTTCTTCTCCAAGAATAACTTCTGAGGCAGAAGGTTTAAACATGAGTGAATGAAAGTCCTGGGCCAAGTTCTAAACCCTGTACAAAACAGCTGACTTGGAAGTGAGAGTGTAAAGAAAGGCAGAAACAGACATGAGTCTGTTCTTCCTTTGCTGGGACATTACATCAATTCCCTTAGGTAATGGTCATGTCTCCGAAAAACACAGCGGGAATCCAAATCACAGTTTGTTGGAGGATCTTTCCTTCTAAGCCTGCAAGTTCTTTTATTTCATAAGCAGTAAGTGTTCAGCAAAGAGCCTGGACTAGTCTCAATGGAGGACCATGAAATTCACTCCTATTAGTTACTGAATCGATCTGAGTCTTGCCTGCTTCAAAACACATTTCGTCTTCTTTGAGGATAAGCACTGGAAATGGTCATTTTGATATGAACATTGGAATTAGTCGCCTAGTGTAATCAGAAAATAATGCATTTCAGACATTCTCAACCTCAATGTTATTTTGAATCAAACCCCAGCATTTGTATTTTTTTTTTCCAGTGTGTTGGGTTGGTTTTGGCTCATTATTAGTATTGGAGTTAAGCATGTGTGAATAAGGCTGATGGGTCAAATAGGGTGCACACACCTTTGTGAAGATGACAAGGAAGTGACTCCCACCTCAACTCTTTCTGTGCAGCATTACTAAGGACAGTGGTAAGTTTTATTACTTTGCCCGAAGCATCATTTATGCCAGCAGCAGGAATCTGAGTGCTACATCTCTAAGTGTAGTGAATTCGTGATGTCCTCACTTGTGATGCCTCTGCTGGCAGAAGTTATTTTAGTAAAAAAGTGATGTAATCTGGCAGTAAGGGAGCTCAACATAAACAAAATGGCTCCACAGTAAAACTCCTGCTCTAGGGGGATCATTGCTAGGGCAGGCTGTGCGAGCCAGGACTGACAACCCAAGCACTTGGATGCCCTTCCCAACTCTCCTCTCATTGACCATTTTCAGTCAAATCAGCTAGCAAAGTCACATACATTGTTTTAATACTCAGCTGGATGTCGGGGACCTATCTTCTAAGCACCCCTAATGAGGCAAAAGTGAAGACATGTCCCATCTAACAGAGTTTACAACAGTCATAAACAGGACAGACACTGGATCAAGAGCATCTCACACCCCCCATCTGTGAAATACAGCTGCTAATCTTCATCCCTGTAAAAACACGTGGAAGTGAAAATCTCCATAGGATGGGCTGTGACCGTTGCCATGAAGGAGAGCAGGAGGATTTTGAGGGAATCAGCCATGCTAGAAGCAGGGAGGATGAGCAGAGCCAGCCCCACAGGAACAGCAGCTCTCTGCAACCCCAAGTGTGCGTGCCCCAAAACTGGCACAGAGCATGTGGCTCTGAAGCTGATGTTTCCCCACTCACCTGGGGTTGTGCTGAGGTGCTATTTTCTTTGCTTCACCAGGCCCAAGCAAGCTTTATGCAAGTACTTTATCACTGGCAGTGCCGAGTGAGCAGCTCACTGGGCTTGCTGTGCTCGCTGCCGAGACCTGCCAGCAAGGGAGAATAATTGCCATCTGGCCCTATGCTTGGCAGCCACCTCCCACCCTTCCTTTCTTTTCTTCAGCTCCCTCCTGCGTATGTGATTATTTGTTATTTCTGCATACAGGCCTCCTGCTGGAGACAAGTACAACCTACTTTTCCCCTCCTCACCAGAGCTCACATCTGTGATCTCTAATTCTTCACTTCTCTAGCGCTCAGCACCTGTACCATTTCATCCCGTGTACATAGCTGTACCTCTCTTCTCCCAGGTTCATCTCAGCTGCTGTGGTCCAGTTCTACCTTTCCTTATCACATGTCACCTTCTTACCTCCTTCATTTGGGCTACATCCAAAATCAGCTCTTGTCCCTCTTTTCCTTCAGAGCTCTGCTGCTCTCTATCACCTGTCTCAGACATTAGTGCTTGACAGACTTTTTTCCAGTTCCCTTCATCACTTTGACCCTTCCACTCCATCAATTTCCATCTGCAAGTACAAAGTTGTAATTTCTAAGTGGACCATGCTTAAATATGAAAATAGCTGGACAGGTTCCCTCACTCTCTTGTGCCTTTTCTCTCATCGTTAGCTACTCCTTGTCCCAGCACAGGCTCAGCGTAAGGCACTGCAACACAGGTAGCACATCACTGCTTCTCCTTCAGAGTACAGCTATGAAGCAAGAAAACATTTTTATAATCTGTTCTTGAAAAAGAAGATTGTAAGAAATCTTCTGAAGGCATGTCAGGAGAACTTTTAGCCTACATCAATTCCCCAGTCAAAAATGGAAAAAAAAAAAACCCAAACACGCTACGTATTTTGCTAGCAATTAGAGAACCTATTACTAGCAATTAGAGAAGAGTCATAACCAAACTTCTAAAACATGAAGATGTTTAAACAATTCCAGCTGAGGTAAAATGTGGGAAATTTCCTTTGGCTTTATAAATCTTAGAGTATTAGTCTAGATTTGTCACATAAACAAACCATGTAATAGATTTTCTAGAGATAGGTGACACAACACAGAATCATAGAATGGTTTGGGTTAGAAGTGACCATTAAAGGTCATCAAATAATCTCAAACTTAATGACTTGTATCCTAGAAATGTCTTCCACTAACTGTAGAGGGGGACTAGATATTTAGCTAAAACTTCTGCATATGGCTAAAATTAGGTTAAATTAATCCTATTGACTGGAATGAAAATGATAAATTGGAGTATGGAAAGCTGGACATAAGCCAGCAATGTGTGCTTGCAGCCCAGAAAGCCAACCATATCCTGTGCTGTATCAAAAGAAGTATGACCAGTGGGTCAAGGGAGTTGATTCTCCCCCTCTGCTCCACTCTCATGAGACCCCACCTGGCATACTGCATCCAGCTCTGGAGTCCTCTGGACTTTCCACAGGAAAGACATGGACCAGTTGGAGTGAGTCCAGAGGAGGGCCACAGAAATGATGAGAGGGATGGAACACCTCTCCTACAAGGAAAAGCTGAGAGATGGGGTAGTTCAGCCTGGAGAAGGGAAGGCTCCAGGAAGACCTTATTGCAGCCTTTCAATACTTAAAATAGGCTTACAAGAAAGATGGGGAAAGACTTTTTAGTAGAGACTGTTGTGACAGGACAAGGGGTAATGGTTTTAAACTAAAAGAGGATAGATGCAGACTAGATATGAGGAAGACATTTTTTATTATTAAGGTGGTGAAACACAAGAACAGGTTTTTCAGAAAGGTGGAAGATGCCCCATCCCAGGTCAGGCTGGACAGAGCTCTAAGCAACCTCATTGAATTGAAGATGTCCCTGTTCATTGCAGGGGCGTTGGACTAGATAACCTTTAATGGTCTCTTCCAACACAAACTATTCAATGATTCTGTGAAAAAAAGTCCTGTTGCAGACATCATCATGGATGGAAAATGAGCTACACTGAGATTTTTTTGTAGCATAATGACATCCACATTAGGACTATGACTTGAAAAGTTACTTTGGCTAAGAATTGCCACATTCACTCTGAGGGCCAAGGAGAGCATTTCTGCAAAGACTGGGAAAAAAAAAAAAAAAAAGTAGGATTTCCTAAAGAAAATAAAAACTTAACACCAATTTCAAATTGCTTCTTGTACAGTGATCTCACTTCCTTAGGACCAGCTTCTTATTACCCCTCCAAGTGTCAGGCATAGTTAAATCTTCCTGAAAACTAATGTTCTGGTTGTATTTAAAAAAATAGGTTCCAATTAAGCAAAGCTTAATTAATTATATTTATTCTGCAGTGTTGCCTTGTGCTACTCTTGGGCACAGAAATCTGGGGTGTGCGGCATTCTCATGGCTTCAGTTTTGGAAAGGATCAGGACAGGGTTTACTGTCACCTTTTACTGAACAACAGAACAATCCTGTAGGGCTTATGACAAGGAAAGCTTTTTGCTGTTGCTGAAATCATTGCAGTCATAGCTAGTGCAGTGATATCTCTAGCTCCATTTTGTAAATGCAAACAGGTTTTGAATATTTGGCAGTGGTGAATACTCATTTACACCACTAGAAGGTCAAGGCACTGCTTAGGTTTAAACTAGAACATAATCAATATCCTGACAAAGCCTTTACAGGTTGCTTTTAAGGAGTGTGGAGAGATAGAAAAAATTAAATATAAGAACATAAGGAACAAGATCTTAGCCCACAGACTGAAACTGGGAACTAGTTATCCAGTGCTCTGAGATCTGAAGCTTTATTTCTGTTTCTGCAAATTCATTAATAGCATTTGCTTTCCATTGTTTAAAATATTATAGCTGATTTCTTCAAGTGATAAAGAGGCAAAACATGGAAGATAAATTGTTGCAAGGAAGGCACACCAAAATATGAAAGGAAGCTATTTAGTCAATGATACGTTTAACTTCCGCAGTTTAAAATCTGAAGGGAAAGTTTTCAAGAATTAAATTATTTCGAGCACCTCTAGTTTTGAAGCTTCCAAGCATCCTGGTTAAAAAACTGCCAACCCGTCTCCCACTTGTTATGAGAAACCTAAAGCATCCAAAATAGTGGGCTTTTTTTTTCCGAAGATCGTCTGCTCATAGAACTGTAAATGGGGTTGTTTTTGCTTTTTAAATGGTAGAAGCTATCGTGACAAAAAAAAAAAAAAAGTGGGAAAAAAAGAGATTACCACTGAAAATCTCTTGATATTCTTTGTCTTGCATTGTTGCATGGGTAAATTATTAATTCTGTAAAGAGTTTTTGGTTTTGTTTTCATTTTGTTTCCCCCCTCCAGAAATGTAAAGTGGGTCCCAAATAGTGAAAAGGTCTTGACTGCCCCAATAAGAAAAGCTGAATTCTGCTCACAGTTCAGTGGAGCTGCTACATGCCCTTTCACACAGAAAAGTTTGCTGAGAAAGCTTTAAAAACCAGATGAGTTGATGGCTTGTGCTTCTCACCTGGAATATTTTTGTTCCTACAGCTCTCGTTGTACGCTTCCTGACCAAACGGTTTATCTGGGAGTATGATCCAACACTAGGTAGGTTGCATTTTATTCTATACATGTGGTGTGCTGTATATAATAGCACAGCTGAAGTAATGTAAAGTCATAGACTTAAAATTCCAAGCCACATTCAACCTTTAAATTTGCTGTAAAAGGCTTCTCTATGATAATTTGAAGCTAGAACAAATTATTACCTAACATGACAGAATAGATGCACTCAAACGAAAGCAGAATTAATACATGAGGCACATTTCTGCCCACACAGAAGTCACTGGGAATTTTGCCATTGAAAGCAATTGTGTTCGAATTTCACTCTGAAAATTATTTAGAGTGAGATCAGTTTTCTGCTTTTGGATAACCCAAACATCAGCTGCTAGAGAATAAGATGGTTGGGATATAGATCTCAAAAATTCAAGGGGGAAAAAAAGATTGTAGGTACTTACAGTCAGTCTCCTATCCTTAGGTAAGGTTTTTGTCCTCACTTTAAAACGTACATTGTGTCTTTCTTTTTGGGTGACCGGATAGGGACACCAGTCATCAAAAGAACATCCACCGGTCCCCTCCACTGCTACCACTTAACTCTGTTGGGTCTGTCACTTTTGAGAAGTTGGCGCAGATATCTCAAAAAAACGTGTCAAACACGTGCTCTGAATTACAGACCTTGCTTGAAACTTTGGGCCAAGGTCCGATTTCTTAGTATTTCCTAAGTTAGCTTATATTTGAATGCTCTGCGCCAGGGAAAATCCAGGCCAAGAAGTTTGAGACAAGGCATTCACGTCTTAGAAGACACCTTCAATACCTCAAATTTAAGTGATTTGCACATGAACTAAGGGGCTGGGAAACTTCCTTTTCTCCTACAGTCTGTTGCCATCTCCTTCCTAACCTTTTTGCAGAGGCTCAGATATCTATCATGCAGTTAAATGCCTATTTCTTTGTTAGTGTTATTTCCCTAAGATGTCACACTGAAGAAATAGAGAATGCCATAAACTTGCACAGCAGAAACAAAGATGAAAGTATAATACACTTTATTGCAAAATCCAGGCAGCCCTTTCAACAAAGCAAAGTATCTATCCAGTGTCATATTTTAGTCTGGTAAGATGAAGAAATGACAGATAGCAGAAATCTCATCTTGGGAAAATAAGTCTCAGAACAACCTGAACTCAAATGCATTCTTTTATCTGCTAATATCAATATATTCATCACTGAATATGTCACCTGCCTTGTACTGTACAGTAAGATGTTCAATATAATGTTTTATTAGCATTAGTACTTCACATCTCTATCACTAATATATCATTTTAAGAACTTGACACTGGAAGAAGTATATAATGTATTTTGTATCAGTATAGTCCGAGTTCATCAATGTCTTACAGGGACATGGCATGCAAAAGTATCCTTGTTGCCTTGTTTAAGCACACCAACTTATTAGCAAGCTGCAAGATTTTTTTTTTGCCCTATTATGAAGGCCCTATGTCCTTTTTGATGTACAAGACTTGACATTTGTTTCTGTTTTACAAATGAATACAACTGCAAATTAACCATGCCCCTCAGGAATCTAATTGTCTTCTGTTTGCAACATGGAAAGCTTTCATGCAGACAACAGTCCTATTTCAATAAAACAAAAATTTAATCTCCTCTGATTTACTGAGTTCTACATTCTCATTCAGTTTAGAGGATAACAGCTTAAATCATGTATTACAGTTATTGTGAAGCTGAGTGCTTTAAGTTGCTCAGAGGAAAAGGTTTGAGAAATGCAAAAACTAATAAACTATTGTCAAGAAGTTGTTTTGTAATCACAATAATCTCTGGTGGTAGCTGCCCACCAGAGATTGGTTTTTAAAGTACTGTTTTTTCAAACTATGGATCACAACAGGATTCAAAGGAGGTGCTGAAGTGTTAGGAAAAAAAATAATCCTGAAATTCTAACTATTCAGGCCTTCAGAGAGCAATCAGAAAGGCACTGTACCTTCAAAAGCTTTGAGAAATGTTCTTTAAAGAACCCATTTCTGCCTTTACCATAGTCATCCTGCAGTGATTCAGTGGCCTGTAAGATCACTGAGCTGAATTTACTGAGAAGTTTTAGCTGAATAGACTGGCAGTTGGGTGGGAAGAGGGTTATGTATGTATTCCAATATAAAAAGTTTAAGTTGTGTCAGTGAGACCCGTTTGCCTTACGGGGAGAATAAGTAGCTTTGTCAAGTAATTTTGAAAGGGCAGGAGTAAAACAGATGCAAGCTACCTAGCTACTAAGCAACTGGAGGTTTTGCCAAAAATCACTGGGGCTGTGACAAAAATGTCATATTTATAGTTTCTTTTTTATGTCAAGTTTTCAACCAGCCATTAGCCCTCTGATGCATGTAGTCCCCAGATAATTCCTATTTTCAGGAAAGCTTTCACCAAGAGGTACAAGGCCTGATGGAAATTCAACATTATCCTAAACTAAGCATCAGGGTAAAATACCTTGACCTCTTTTAATTCAAGGGTGGCACATTTTAACTGGAAAGGAAAAACCACACCTTATAAATATTCTTTACTACTCCAACCTGCCAGAATAAGAAGAACCACCGTATTTTTAGCAGCATCTGGATATACTGCTGTATGTCCAGGAGCCAAATTACAAACCACAAAATAACATTTTATGGAGGGAGGAGCATCACTGAATCTTGCAAGCTCTGGCACATGAAGCTGCTGCTGAAGTCAGGGCTTTACAGCTCTGCCACTTTTGTGCATGATGTTGGATCAGTGCAAGCACCGGGAGGACAGCTGCATCTTCACAAAAGTACATATCACTGTGCTTTGTATTTTACTATTCTCAGCCAAGCGATAACAACTACAACAAAGATAATTTTCTGTGGAGTGTTAACTGTCAGCCTTGACGTCTCCAGTATTTCTGCTTTACTGAGGAGTCACTGTCACCACCTTGGCATTTGTGTTTGGTTTTGTTTTTTTTTTTGTTTTTTTTTTTTTTTTTTCAAAGCACCTAATCCCTCAGGCTAAGTGGTAACCTTGAATTATCAAGGCAAATAAGTTTCCACTTTCAATCCTTATTTATAATAAGAAGTCACACAACTATCCCACACGTGCAACATAATTAGAAGGTCCAATGAAAGAGCTCTATGTAGAAATAGGCTGGAACTGCATATTTTAAAAAAACACATACAGTTGTTTTCTAAAATATTAAATATTAATTCACCATTAAACTTAGTCTTCTTTAGCTCATTAAATATGTACTGAGAAGGGAGATTGGGTTACCACATGGATTTCACCAAAATTCATTAATGTTTGTATGTTTTTAAATAGAACACAACTCACAAATTAATAAGCAAATTCAGTGTGTGTTGTTAGAAGTCCAAAAAACATTTGGCCTGGTTAGGGCACCACTTAAGCCACAGCCTAAAAGCGCTTTGCAAACATAAGCAACACATTCATGGCGGATTTCATACGGAACTGGAAATTTGTGCTGTATTTCAGCTTGGCCCTTTTAAGAGACTCAAGAAGCATGAAAACAAGCATTCCTCTGTACCATTTCAGCAGTGCTTGCCAGGAGGCAGGTGGCAGCAGGCTGACCATCTGCCTGCCACCGAGATGGCTTGGCTGGCTGAGAGTTTGCAGCCTGCAAGCAGCCACATGGCAGACTGGCCTGTCCACGAAGGCAAAGAGACAGAAAGCATAGGAATCTAATTTGAACAGGACAGAGAAAAGACTTCATTACTTTGAAGAAGCAGAGGTAACTACAAAGAAACATGAGCCTTAAGAAGAATTATAATTTTGCAAGGACTACTAGATTAATAGTGACATTTTTAAAGAGTGTTTCTTCCAACTAGGTCAGAATTTCTTTAAGTCACTCAGGTTTTTGTTCACTCTTTTGCTACTGGGAGGAGAGAAAAAAACCTGAGTTGGCGTTTTCTATAAAGTCCTATCTAATGCAACATACAGACACAATCAAACATGGATAAAATGTGTGGGTATCAGTAAAGCAGCAAAGATAGGAGATAAAGTACTACAAATTGCTGTCCCACTAGCTTGATTATGAAAGGCTCATGATAGCACTGTTCTTATCCAGCACAAAACAACCAAAAGACTGCAGAAAGGTACACTAGGCAAACAAGTGCTTGAGGAAGGGAGACATACCTCTGTTAGTGCCCTGAATTATCTCACAGCAGAGAACTTCGTCTCCTATAGACCAGCTCAAGACTTACAAATTTCACTGCTGTGGCAACAACAACAGAAATCACTTTGCAAAGATACTGTTTACATTGGCAAGAAGGCTTTTCCCATTTGAAAGCTTCTTGCAAGGAAGATTATTTTTACATTAGAAGGGTAGCTTTTGCCTATATAACCACATCTGTAGCTGGGCGTTCTGTTAGAAAACTGTACCATTCAGGGACCACAAGGGAGGTTTGCAGATACCATACATAATGTAATTAACATTACAACACTAGCAGATATTGCTAGCCGGAGTTTCTTTTCTGCACCTGGTAAGTACAGATCTGGACAAACAGCATTAACAGAACAGAGTGGGAATATATCCAAACTAGCTTCCATCAAAATGGTTGATAACCAGAAACAGCTTATCAGCAGGAGCCAGTACCTCACTAGGAACAGTTTACTCTATAAAGAGAGAAGATGCAAGAACTATCTTTCCGGGCTAGTTTTGTGCCAATTCAGCCATAAAAAAGGAGCTCAGGTCCTCAGGTCCAAATACAGTTCTCAAGGACTGTCTTTGCTCTCTGGTTCATTGTCTGGACCACTGCAATACCATCTGAATACAAACTCTTCATCCCCAGGATTGCTTTTCCTGCTGCAGATCACAAGTTGAAGAAACGCGTGTCTTTGTATACTGCAGATTTCTAGTTTTCTTGACTTGTGGCTCACTCAGCAAGTTTGTCTTAACACTTGTGAAAGTTTACTGCCTGCCTCTACCATAAAAATAGTAACTCCCAGCAGCACAGCTGAGAGACAAAGTGCCCAGACAGCAAACAAGAATTAACAGAGGGGCCCACAGTAAAATGTTAATAAATCATTAACTGATGGTCCCTTCAGCCTTAGGGTGTAAAGGTTGACAGACCAGCAGCCCCAGGAGGAAGGCAGACGGAGGAAGCCCACCTTCCCAGCCCTTTCTTCCTCTGGCTGCACAACAGGATACTGCAGTCTACACAGTGCTATAAACCAGATCATCGACACCTTCACAATTAAAACTAACCATTTTCCATAGTGAGCAAGAGGAGAGAGTTTTGCCATCATCTTGAAGAACTTTTCCTTCTGCATATTTCATCTGAACACCCATGCTGACAACTACAGTTTATCCAAGCACAAGCTATAAATAACATATGTGGTCCAGTATGGGCTTTCAGCCAAAGCGAAGTGTAATGGTAACCAAGCATTTGGGACTAGGAGGAATGGCTGCCAACCTCTGTTTCTGGGAGTACCATGACAAATGTGTATATGCTTAATACTTTGCTGGAAAACAGCCTTATTTTCATGCCAGACTCTAGCCATTAGTATCCTCAACTTTTATTAACAAAATTACTCATTCCTTCTGCCTCAGTGCTTAACAGATTCAGTCCTCAGTAGTCCAGATTGTGCCTTACTAGATTTCTTCCTGGGCTCCTATTTTTCCCCACTTTGAAACAGTAGAAACATTACTTAACTTGATATACATTTAATATGTTATATCATTTTTACTATACTCTTCAACAGTAGGAATTTATATGGAATATATTATGGCAATGAGCCGTGAAGGTATTCCTGGTTTCTCTGAGGTATTTGTAAGGAAATGAACTGGTATGGCCTAGAGCACCTTAAACCCCAACACCAGCTTCTAAAATGCTCAAAGACTTGAAATGATGAAATTGTAATTGAGAGCAGTAGAGTAAGATGCTTAAAATGACATAGGAAGCAGTTATTTGAAAATGTGGTTTGTTTCCTTTCATATGAGAATCTCAAGATGAAGATATTCCTGATGCCAGTAGTAAAAATATTGCCTTTTTACAGTAGCTCGACAGACAGCAAAAATAAGCAATGGCAGTGGCTGTTCTTGCTGTAGCTACAGCTGCAAAATATTTTGCCCCTACTTTTCTTACTCATCATATTCTGAAATGTTCTCCAGATGAGCAGAAGCTTCTAATGCTTGCTTTTGCACCTTCAGGAGAGCAGGCTTTTGTTTTGCTTGTTTTAGGTATGAGAAAAGTCTCACTGGTTAGTTTTCATTTATATTGGCAGAATTAAGGTGAAACTCATAGCTTCGCTACCAAAGATTTCTTGCAACAATCAAACAAAAAATTTATCAAAATATGGTTTATTTAGATTTAAACTTGACACAGGCATTATTCTCACCAGGAACTAATGCCTCTGCTTAATGTTGGTGGGAAAATTAAAAAAATTAAAAATAAAAAGAATAGTTAAAGCCTTGAAGCTTACTCCCTACTAGTTAACACTGCTCTGGCTTTGTTGGGGTTTTTTTAGCAGTTGTTTTAGCATGCCTTAACAAATTCAGTTCCCAGGTATCTGTACACATTTTCTCTGCCTATGTCAGTAAATGCTGGATGAGGGCAGAACCTATAGGAAAGGAAACATAGCATCACTCACCTTCTCCTCCAAAAAAAACCCAGTCTTTGCACCCAGGATAAAAATCATGCAGCAGAAGCCAGCAAATAGACATACTTCCTGTTATTTTTAGAGGTGTTTTCAAGAAAACTATTGTAGGATTTCTATTTGGAGGCCAAAATGTTATTTATTTAAAATATCAATGCATCAAGAAAAAATGCTTTTCTCTTGACTAGTTTTATATCTACCACATGTTCTACCTAAAAAGCAAATTTTGGGGATGCAACAGATCCTTTCATACCAAGATGAGAACTTCATAGTCTAGTGGGGTTGTGCATGCACTAGCCCTCTAGTTTCCTTCCCACTTCATTAAAAATAGGAAAACGTGATAAAAACCAAACTGCTCACTAAGCAGCTGACCTAATTAAGCCTCATTTCTTCTGAATTTGTTCTCCATATTTCATACTGCAGTAGCTGTTCCCTTTGCATGTGTCTCTGTTTTCCACATAGCATTCTGTGTCCCCCATGAGTCCCCATAGCACCTGAAGCTTCTTCTGAGGTCACCTACGGACAGTCTTTGCCTGTCTGCATGGACCAGGGACAGCCCCACAGCCTGGCTTGTGCAGAGGCACATACCTGCTGACTGCCCCAAGCACGCCCTGGCTCTTCTGCCCTGTGCCTCCTTAGGGGCATCAATAGGGTCTCTATCTTCCACCCAGCCTGGACTTAGGACAGAAATATCTGAGAGCTTCACCTTGGACTACAAATGGGAATTAAAAACAGCTCAGCAAGCTAAGACACACTCACTACCTGCATTGCCTCTCACATGACTTTTGTTATTCTCAGTTTTAATCTGACTAGTTTGGGAATACCTGCTGTACTGCAGTCTCAATTCTGATTACAGCAAATGCAGCCTTGTAGAAGGCAGCCCAAAGAGACAAAAATTAGGTTTGAAAATAAACTTCTTTGCACATCACCCTGTCGATTCCAAAAGCAGCATTCACAACAGCAGACTGCATGTGAAGCAGGCTAGAATCTCTAGGGTTGAATTAAGTATCACTGCAAACAAATAACCTTCATACATATTTTGGTTTAAATTTGTAGCTTGACATGAATGTTCATGTAGTATGATAGTCATACATATAAAGCACCTCACAGGTACTGTACAACTCCCGGAAGTTTTTCTTCTATATTTCAAGACTCTTGGGGTTACACATGCAGAAACACTTATGACATTGAAAAGTCCGATTATCAGAGGTGTCAGAATCAGAGTTTCCTTTCAGTAGCTTCCTTTTTACTACTTTTTCTTCTTTTACACATGATAATAATGATAGCAATAACAATGCATGGCATATCATTTGATGGTATTCTTGATAATTACCCAATTATGCTTATTTTTGTGTCTGTAATATCAGTTAATAAAGAGATGTGAGGATATACTGCATTAGCATTAGAGATGTGTTGTTAATACACAAAGGCAGTACTGTGGTTACTGCAAAACCACTGATAGTTGTAGAATAAAAACCCTCCTGTAAGGTAATGTATGGAGTAAGTAACAGCCAGGTGCAAAGAAGAAAAATACATTCATCTGAGTTTTGAGAAAGGCTGAGGTGGGGAAAGGAAGAATGCAGGAGACTTTCTGAGTCAGGAAGGTACATTCAAGTCACAAGGGCTTTCTAAAAGGTGATAAGTACCTGAAGCAGCAAGGAAATGCAGAGGGGGACAGATTTCACAAAGGCAGGCTGAAGGAAGGCTCTGGAGGACATATCCAAACAACACCAGGGTTAGTAATGGAGGTAATATTTTTTCCCCCCAATGGGCTGTCAAAGTCACTGTTCCCAAATGTGATAGAGGCAGGTGCCCTCCTGATGGATGTCAAAGAGTGCAGGAGTCTAAATGAGCAGGGAGGTTGTTTTGTTGGGGTTTTTTTTTTGTTGTTGTTGTTGTTGTGGGTTTGGGTTTTTTTAAAGGGGAACTTTTATTATGTAATCAGAAATAATTCTGGGAAATTTCAGTCTTTTAAACATACGTCTGCATTGCTGTCAAACAAGGCTTAAACCATAACTTAGAAGTTCATGTTTCTTAGCTGTAGCTTTTTGGTCTGGAAATTCATTTATAATTATTACACAAAAGCTCTTTCTCTAGGTCTTTTGCAGTTCTCAGATCCAACTGGCTGAAAGCCATAATGAGACCAAAGTTTCTTAAAGCATTTTTATTAACCTTTCCTGACCAAAGTGAACTACAATTCTGAATGGAAACAGATTTTGTGTCCCTCTGTGCTTTAAAAAAAAAAAAAAAAAAACAGAAGAGAACAGGCTGTTGCTTAAATTTAAGTGTAAAATGGTGTATGTCATTGCTCCATTTCAGCTGATTTACCTAGTCCTACTACAAGTGTTTTCCTAAAAGCCATAAACCCTTCCGATACAAATATTTCCTTCCAGGACTATGACATACCCCCCATATATATTACCTGTTCAAAATAAACAAGTACTGAAAACATCTTTTTGCATCACTACAGCTTTTTACATCACTGCAAATATGAAACAAGATCTAGCAATCACTTCTCAGATAATAGTTTTTCTCTAGAAAATATAATCTTCTGGATTCGGATATATTCAATAGATCAAGATAGTCCTGGACAAATAGGTTTGATAAATGACCAGCCAAGCCTTATAGGCCAAAACTCTAATAATGTGTCACAATAAGCATAGCTCAAGTATGTGATGTGGTCGAGCTGTGACTGAATGTCATCATATCCATGGATAGTCTCTGGATCATGGGCTTCAAAGTTTTCTTTATATAAGTTTAGTAGGTTTTTTTTCCTGCATTTTTAAAAATTGTATTGCTCAGAAGAATAGGGAGATTTGTAACACACTTATCAACATAGAGAGCCCCAGGGGATGTTCCCCCCACCCTCAAAAGTCATTATTTATGTAATTATTCGGCAGCTGTGGTAATTTAAAAATTTTATCCACTTACTATTAATTAATTATTGTGGCAATATATTATAGACTTAAACCGACATCTACCACTTTCCAACATGTTTCTCAGGCCTTTTGACAGCTCTAAATGTTTCTGGAATAAACCTAATTTTTTTCAAATGATAGGACTGTGAGAACCAAGAGTGCTTTGCACAGCAAGAGGACTGGAGGATTGCAGCTTTGTAACCAAGTGGGACCCTGAAGTCTGGCATCAGCTTTCAAAGCCACACAGTTAGCAGTACCTTTGATCTTGTTATTGGGAATATGAATAAGAGCATAGCACACTCCCAAACCAACAAGAATGGGCCAGATTTACTTACTTAAATTGAAGCAGAGCACACCACCAAATATGGCTATTTCCACAACACCAGCAGCATCAGGGACACCATGGCTCAGTCAGCAGCAGCTCCCTAACTCTGCTTTGAGGCTAGCAGTTTTGACACTGAGTCTATGAAGAGCAAAACACAGCTCTGAGGTTTCTTTTCTATCTATGAGTTTTTAGCTGTATAGGTATATAGATATGATATATAGGCATCACCTGGTGCAAATAACAAGCTGAAGCTCACTAAATTGCCTATAGCCATCTTGGGAAGCACTGGTGTGGTGTTAAACTTTGCTCTTTCTGCTTGACCGTGACAATGTGAGCATAAGACACTGACAGCCTGGATTCACCTGACCAATTTTAGACTTCTAAGTGCTTTTGAGGTGTGATTTATCCCACGAGAGAGATCAGACAAACTGTATCCTCCACCTATTTTACTTCTTCAACTCTAATAGGAGTCAAGGGTGCTTAGCTGAGACACAGACACCTGCGCTGTCGATAGTTTCAGTTAGGGATCCAGCAGGTATCTCAAGTAAACCAATTTCTCTCTAGCTTCATGTCTCAAAAAAAAAAAACAAACCAAAGTGCCACAGGGAAAATTATATTAATAAATCCCAAAGCCAGTCAATGCATTTGTGAAGTACCATGGGGTCGTTGTGAACAGACTGGAAATCACAACTTCAGGGTTCATAACTTGCAAGACGACCAGATTGTTCAGATGTTTCTGCTTCCTTGAAGAAGAAGCCATGTCTGTGATTACACCAAAAAATATTTTAAGTGTCCAGCTGTTTTACACTCTTCATTAATATTCACCGAACTACCACACATTCCAAAGCACAGGAACAGACACATATTTACTAAGATATATTTACACTAATCTGACCCAAATCAGTGCTGCTTGTTCAGGGTCAAATTCCATCCCAACACAAGCAGCCAAAGTGAGTTAAACTTGCAACATAAAGTGCTGTCAGAGTCATATTTTGAGAACTCAAGTATCATTTAAGAATCACACTGCTTTTCTGCAGCAAGCACAAGTCTAGTCCTTGAGATTTATTCTCCCATTTCACCGGGAAGAGCCGTATGGCCTACCACACTCTGCCTCCTCAGAAGGACCTTTCACAGATGTGCTGCAAACATGGTTGGATGAGCACTTTCTCAAGCTGTGAGGACCAATTTGCAACAGCTACTTGTCAAGCAGGGCCAGATGGTTGAAGGCATTTAAGCATTGCAAGGATTAAACAAGTAAGGAGCCAATATCACATTCCTCAGAGAGCCATCTTCTTCACAACACTCTCCCCCAAAGAAGCAAAGCAAAAGTTCCCAAATGACCTTGGATGTGGAGTGCTACACAGGGAACCCCAACCTAGCACCAGACATTTTAGCTACTGAAATAACTTGTTGGAAGTGTATCACTGCAGCTTCCACACCAAACTAGAGCTCCTACCTTTTCTGTATTCCATGTGGAAATTGCTGCAGCTAGGAGGGCGTACGGAAGGGTGAGGTGAGACATAGAACTGAGAGACTCAGATATATCTTACTCTGCTGTCTAGGTATGGCCTCAGGATCACAAAGGGGGAGCTCCAACTCCTTCAACAGCCTTGCAATACACAGAAGGAGTATTTACAACCTTTAAAAAACCTAGTCTTGATTGCCTGAAACCCTACAGCAAGATTACTTGCCATCTGCCTAATTAAATTGACCATTTGTCCCTGTTAGAGGCAGCTGTGCTATTTCAAAGCAATTAAGGTGGCACAGGAGGGAAGTGACATTGTTGGTTTGGGAAGAGAGTGTTTGCAGCACTGACATCATTGAGACATTCATCTCTATGAAGATGTGATATTTTAAAGCATGTAACAAAAAAGACATTCACCAAATATGAGCCCTTTCAGAAGTTCAAATTCAAAAATGTGTTTCCTTGAAGTTATCCTTTGTTCCTACTGAGATTTGCACCAAATAAAAGAATTGTGTCTCTGACTATGCAAAGCATTCATAGTCACTGGCCACAGTTTCACAGCATATGCATTTGCCTTTTGATATAGGACATCTGTGAGCTAGCAACAGTAATAAATCTGAATGTTAGCACAGATAATTTTCCAAGTTTTAGGTCAAATGCTATCAAATTTAACTTATCATCTCATTAAGATAAAGCAAACCCTTTTGTCATGAGCTTTCTGATTAGTTGCCTGGTTCCAGAACCTGGGACACAGTAATTTTTTTCCTGTAGCATAGTGTGAATGCTTAATGCCCACTGGTTATTATTATAAATCATATACAGGGAAGTCACTGCTTGAGCCCTTGCTAGAAGAGTGGAATGTGATGATTTCAGCATGTTTCAAAGAGACATTCCTAAAACAGCAAACTGTTCTGTAATTTTATCACAGTATAAGGCCTGAGCTTAGTGGTTAGGTTCCCTGATCTGCAGCCATACTAGTTTTGATCTTGTCAGACTTCAAGCTACACAGTGGCAGGCTTTTGAGCTGAAAACTTGGAGAGTGGCAGTATTTGTGTTTCATAGGTGGCAGCCTTCCCTATGAACAAGCATGAAAAATGGACTGCAGCTTTGCAGAGCTCTTTGCCACAGGAAACTGGCCTTTTTTGGGTGCAGAGTGCAACGGCCATGGACACAGCCCTTTGTAGGTATAAGACATGGGAAAGAAAGAGTTGTGCCATATGGGGAGGGGTAAAATAGTTGCCATTGTAGAAGGGAGAACTTGAGTGTGCTACAGAATGGCTGGAAGAGCTCGAACAAATAAAATTTGGTGAAGCTGTATGTCACATCTCAGGTCTTGTGCTGGCGTAGCTGTAAGGAAGATACAAAAAAAATTCCTTCTTTTAGTACATTTAATAAAATATGTTCTTATTTTAGAGTCTACATATCGTCACCAAGCTACCATTGATGATGAAGTGGTTTCCATGGAGATACTAGATACAGCTGGTCAGGTGCGTGGGTACATGTACTATTATCCAATACCTTGGCTCGGATAGACAGCAGGGAAGGGGAGTGCGGTGGTGGCAGGAGTGCGGTGGGTGACAGGTGTGCTCAGCTTCTGGGGACAGAGATTTGCTTCTGAGAAGAACCCCTCCCCCCCCTCCACCACCATCAGCTTGGTGCCAGACCCAGCATGCTGGATCCAGATCCTTCTGCAAAGGGACCCTACTTAGAGTTTTTGAACACTGGAAGGACAAACAAAGTCAGGGTTTACTCTGGGATTAAAATTATTTTGTTCTCATTCCTTGATTCAAGACCAACCCAGCAACACATTACTACTATACACAAAGTCAGTCTATTTCTGCAGTCAACTGATGATGCTCAACAGCCTCAGTCAATGATTACCACCAAAGTGAAGAGGAGTTTTGTCATAGCCAGGTCCCCCTTCCTTTCAAAGCATAGCAGATGCTCACACTGCACAGTCTTATGCAGTTTGTGTGCTGGGTATCGTTCAACAGAGACCCTCTTACAATTGCCTGCTACCAGCCTGTCCACAGGCAGCTCATGGCACCTTGGTAGAGTAGATCTCCTTATGCCACACGATAAAAAAGGTGATGTGCATAAAGTACAAAGTCAAGTAGATGTACATGGCTTTGCAGGCTTTGGAGGACCAACGTCTATCTGAAGGCCTGGTGTCTTTTTCATAAATCAAACTCCTGAGGCTTGTGTCTGTCTTTTCAAAACAGGAGGACGCTATTCAGAAAGAAGGACATGTGCGATGGGGTGAAGGCTTCGTCCTGGTTTATGACATCACGGACAGGGGCAGCTTTGAGGAAGTGCTGCCACTTAAGAACTTGTTGGATGAAGTTAAAAAACCCAAAAATGTCACCCTGATCCTGGTGGGGAACAAAGCAGACTTGGATCACTCCAGGCAGGTCAGCACAGAGGAAGGTGAAAAGCTGGCCACAGAACTAGCATGTGCTTTTTATGAGTGTTCTGCTTGCACAGGAGAGGGCAACATTATGGAGGCCTTCTATGAGCTCTGTCGTGAGGTACGGCGTCGAAAGATGGTCCAGGGCAAGACTCGGAGACGAAGCTCCACCACCCACGTCAAACAGGCAATTAATAAGATGCTTACCAAAATCAGCAGCTAAAAAGAGCTGTGCTAAGCCACAGAAGCATTTTAGAGCATAGTAGCTTGGAGTAGAGACAAGGCAGAAAAAGCACATTTAATTAAAAATGGTCAAAGCTTTGCAATTAAAAAAAAATAAAAAAGACAAACCACACCACTTTTTGAGTAACACGGGGTCAGACTTTTTTCCTGCTTTGAAATGTATTTAGCCACACTGCTTCTGGCAAATGTGGGAAAAAAAAAAAAAAAAAAAAGAAAAAAAGCAAACTCCAAAGGACTAGATGATTGCGGGGATTGGCACTGACAGAGTGTATTCTGCTTCTACAAGGCTGGCTCCAATCCCTTGCAAGTCAATAGTGCCTAAACATCGTTTCCAGCCAGCCAGCTGCTCAGTAGCCATTGGAGAGTATGATTCAACCCTCAGTCCATCAACAACCATCACAATCAGTTTTCTCAAGGACTGTATACACATAGAGGCTGCTGTGTTGTACCAGAAAAAGTTCATCTGACACCTTTCACCAGCTCTAAATTGGTGCATTGTGTGCTTTTACTCCAAACTGTCTTTCCTTGGTGTTATTTTTGTCAAATGTATGAGTGCTGATTTTCTTAGCAAGGTATGCAAAAAAATAGGAAAGGCCTATTTCATGGAGTGTTTAGCCAGCAAGACACACATTTCAACAGAGCTGAAGTTCAGCTGCTTTTCTAGATCCTCTGAAACTGTGGAATTCATCAAGAGATAATCATCTAGTTCAGTGTCATTTCAGCATTTCCCCCTCAAAGTGCAGTACTGTACTTGGGGAAATGAGAGTGTGTGTGTTGGGAAATCAAACTAAAAAAATAACCATATTACTATTGATTTAGTTACGGATAGTTTTTAACTTTTATTTACATTTTTGTTTTGGTCATATTGCAATTCAAGTAGTTCATCTTATTCTATTTTATACAGAAGAAGAACTGAACCCATGGGAAGGCAAGTATTTAAAGTCTAATCCCAAATGTGAATGAGATGTGAGTGGCCTCTGCCATATCAAAAGGCCATAATTTCCAGCTCTTTAAACTTCCAGATGTTGCTTGAAGCACTCTGTGGTTTAAACCAGCACAGATTTTTTGTGACTCTATCTGGCACATTCAATTGAAAGTGCATTACATCAGATTTTGTTGCCTGGGATAAAAGGTGTCCGGTTTTTCTCCTCTCTCTTCTTCCCTCATGCATGTCATTTAAGCCAGCTGTCAAGTTTTGATTGTTACTCGGCTTACTAACTGTATGCTAACAAGATGCAAGAACCAAGACTGAAATACTTTATTTCAAATTGCGCTCATTTCCCACTAGTTGTGTTGCCTCCCTTTAGGCAGCGTGGTGTGCAGTTCAGACTGGCACCACGTAGAACCACAGCCAAAGATTGGGATGACAAATGGGAATATTAGCACTATTCTCCTTTGAGGAACCAGCCCTCTTGTAGCAACAACATACAATTTTATTCTCCACTGCTTTGTACTTCATTTGGTTATTTGCCTCTGTGAGGAAGTAACACCAAAAGGCTATCAAATGCAAATTGCTACAGATGTAAGAGAGTGAGGATATCTGGCTCTTTATAGAGTTATAGGTAGCCATATGAGAGGTGGAACTGGCTGGAGAATCAGGCCTGTATATCTCTCTGGACAGAGAAAAGTCCCAAGTCAGGACTTTTCAAAAGGATTCACTTAAAGATACTTTACCAAAGTAAATATTTTTAAATGTTCTCTCACCCATATCTTTTACCCAACCGGCATCAAAGAACATTACATTCAGGTGTATATTTTATTTGTTCTTTTGTTTACCTTCTCTGTTTCCCCCATTCTAGATAGTGAAAATTCATTCCACTCTTCTAGAATCAATACCTGTATTTTGGTCCTCACATTCAGGTATGTTGCCATACACCAGCTACACACTGCAATGGGAGCTTCACCATGTGCTTCTGGGCAGAGGGTTCTTGCAACAGGTAACATCACTGTTACCATGACACACTTGTGCCCAAACTATTGGTCATATCTCTAACTTTTGTTTAAAAAAAAAAAAAGTTTTGCCATTTGTAGTCCTATTCGTAATGCAGAATCAATACGAGTGTAAAATAAAGAGCTAGTGCCTGTTCACGCACCAGTAGGCATTAGCTGAAGGTCTGAACTTGCAAACGTGTATGTTAAAACATTAGGAGCCAAAGTGAGCATTTCACTAAGTCATTCTTTTATCTTCCAAAACAGTGCGGTTGCACGAATGTTAAGTAAACAAAATTCTTACCTGCAATCCCATGGCAACATAGCTGATGAGGAAAGTCATTACATTGGTATTCTAAGCAATTGATTTATCCCTCTCAAAGGCAACTTCAGTAGTTCTTTTCTCTGAAAACCTTTCTCGGGTTTCAGAGTAAAGCTGCATTTAAAATACAAAAAGGTGATATATGAATTATAAGAGAAAATAAATTAATCATTCATATTGCAAGAGTTGAAAGGAAGGAGAGGCTAAGTTATGGCCCTAATACTTTCCAAAAGAATCCCAGCAAATTATATCTTCTTTTATAATGTCTGTATGGAGAAGTTATAAAATCCTGGTGAAAGAAAATGTTCCACTGTGCGAACATGACTTGTTACGTAAAGAACCTCTAATAAAAATAGTAACATTCCTTTGAAAAGACTGAAGTTGGAAACTACCGAACATGATAAACACTTGGTCAAAAATGAGGCTGATATTTTGTGACTTTTCCTCCCACACAAACACAGATTTCTTTACTTAATTGCTCATTATTTTTTTTTCCTTGATGCAATAGGCTGCTTCTCAAGCCAGTTATAATATAATATATTATAATCTATTGATACACAGTGTTAAATACAATCTGACTTACTGTTGCTCACATTGTTGCAAAATGTTGTTGGCTATTCTATAAGTGTGTCATATTTCTACAGTGTGCAAATTGAGCCAAAAAAGTGCCCAAGCATTGAAAAGGCCAAATGCAACATGAACCCACATTCAGTAGCCTTTCTGCAGCAGACATCAACAGCTTAAATTCTGTTTCTGCTGCTGCTATTTAAATGTATGTATATGACACTAACATTAAATTCCTCTCCTCCACCTGTTACCATTTCTGTGGAGAGAGGATGGGAAGGATGATAAACAAAAAGGGGGAGGAAAGGTGAGATGGATACTTGTTACTTACAAGTTGATTGTCATTTATGAAGTTTTTAAATATTTATCTTCAATTGATGAAGAGTTAGTCATGCCCATGCTGCAAGACCTGGATCAGTAACCAAGACTTCCCTAGAACTTTGAGAATCTTCATATCTGGGGGTTTGGTGCAGCCATGGATGGAGGTGAGGATCAGCCACTGGGTTTGCACCTGGATCCAGACAAGTTGTCCCCAAACCTGGGGATAGTTGCATCTGGCAGTTTGCTACAAGGCTAGTTGATTTTTATATATATAATGATCTGTATGCATTTTTACATTAAAAATATGAAAGCTTGTGCTTGTAGATAATATATAAGAAAAAAATAAAAGTAAAAAATAGTGCGCTCTATACTGAACTCTTACGCATTGATCTTCCATTTGTTGTCTCCGAAGTGTTGTCTTCCAGCTTTTAAGGGGCCAGTTCCAGAAGTCCTGATTCAGTTTTTATTTAATCTTTATCTGAGGAAGACAAACAGTGAATTTTGCCTGAATAAGCACTTCAGCATTTGGAGCAGTTTATTTGAACTTATTTGGCTGCTAGGTGTGTAATCAAGAGGTTGGGCAGCTTCTACAGTAAAGCACAGAGCCAAATGTCCTTGCTAACTCTTTCAAGGCTGATCAAAAAAGGTACAGTGCTGGGGTTAATAAATGAACTCAGTGGAACCCACCACCCAAGCTCTGTCCTGCTGACTAAATAACTTGTATCTTGATCACAAGCATCGGGTAAAATCCTGGGCTAAGCAATCTGGAAGATTTGTGCCAGTGATTTGGACAGAGGTAACTTTTCACCTGCTGCCAGCTATGCCCATTTTCCAGGGATGAAAACAATGTGCTGTTGTTCTGAAGAGATGATACATTATATGTAGCTTATGTAAGGTACATTGTATCAATGGTAAACAATCATACACTATGTGGGTGGTAAGCTGTAGCAGAGGAAGCTTTATTGCAGAAGAGGGGAACCAGCTGTAAACCACTCTCTTGTTTTATTCCAAACCTGGGCCAACCAAGTAACCCAAAGCATGATCATAAACTGCCAAACAGCAGTGGGGTTATAACAATGACACTCTGGCAGAGCACTGCATGAAATCTGTGTGTAGGATCTATGCTGTGAGGTGAAACCTCCCAAAACTAGGCAAGGCATCTTTCCAGTCACTGTCCGCCTCTGTAGCACTGCAAAGCAGCCTTGAGTTGTATCAAGCTGCACAATAACTAGTGCCAGTCAAAATAGTATCTCCTGCAAAATAAGTAGTTGCAGTCATAAAGACTATGTATAAACAGTGTTTGGAGTTCCTGAGTTCCTTTTATCTTTCTCTGTAATGGCTCAATCCATTTGCGTATCTTTAGAAGAAAAGAAAAAAATAGAGGCTTTAATTAAAAAGGCTCCCTGGCATTTTTATGTATCTGCCTTTGTGTTCTTTGAAAAATTAAACATACAATGAAAACAGTGACATCTTAGACATGCTGATGTTATGCACTTTATTGCCATTACAGATGCCAGGTACTAATTACTGCAGGGCTATGAAAACACAGAGCAGGATCTTCTTGTCCTGTGCTTTGCAGGGTTACTAGGAGGCGATAATGATGGCTTGTGTGAGGCCTGTCCATCTAGTTTCTGTAAACACAGTTCCATGTGAGGAAAGATATTACTGCAGCTTGCAGCAGAAAGAGACAGGGTAAGTTCCCGGGGCAGGACTCCACTGACTCCAGCAGGGTTGTGCATGGGACAGGTCAAGGCCCTGGTTCACAGCGTTGGTAGCCAACATGTGGAGAAAACACTCCAATAGCCAGCCTCTCTCATTCACTTGAAGAATCTTTCTTCCATTATTGGTCTGAACTAGACCAGTAGGAAACTGGGAGGTAAGTTTGCACTGCTGACTGTCATCTGTTAAATCAGAGAATATGATGGGAGTTTGATTTTGTGCCTTTTTTGGACTGGTCTCTTTCACCTCCACTAGATTCCCCAAAGCAGCATTTACCTTTTCCCACTGCTATGGTTTTAAAAGAAAGGTTTTTTAAAATGGCAGGTGCCAATGTACTCTCCTATCCAGAGACATGAGCAAAGAGGTTGTATAACTTCTCGGAGGTCCCTGTCACAGGAATGCTGCATTTACAAATGCCTCTGGAAGTAAATTCTTAAATCTGAACATAGCTGCTCTGAAGAGTTGGAAGTCAATTTTTGTTAATAAGGGATTGTCTAATAAAGTGTCGACACCTTCTGTATCACTAGGAGCAGCTACATCCCACCATTAAATATTAACATGCAGAATATTAATTAAAAATGAAAACAATTTTTAGATAGACCTCAAATTATTCTTCACAGACCAAACCTACACATTTTTTTCTTTTTTTAAAATTTTATTTATGTAGTATCAGGAATTTAGAGAACCTCATTTCAAAATCTGGGAAGTTCTAGTTACTAAGAGCAGATCAGTAAAGTAAAAATTAATCGTTTATTATCAAACTGCTTTGTAAATACACATGGTTTAACTCCATCCTGCTTCCTCTAGCCTAGTCAAATTTGTCATTGCTACAGGGCATACCAAGAAGACACAGAAGGAACTTTTGACAGGAAAAAATTCAAAGAAAAGAAACAATAAATAAACCCAAAAGGACATAACCTAAATAAAGATGAAATTCCCACTTTCCTGAAAAGCAATTGCAGGATTTAATACATTAGCATTGGTACACAGGTGATCTAATTAAAATAAGTGATCAGAGAAAGCTGAATATTTTGAGTTTTAGACTTGGGTTTGTCTCTTTTCGCAAATCTAACAGAAAAGAAATAAAATTATTATTGCGCAACAGACATTAGGGCTGGAATTTTGAATTAATGCCAGGTTTCTGATGTAGCTTTTAATAAAGTTTCTGGATTGTTCAGTATTTCAGGGTTAGTTTTTAAATTATGGAAAACAAGCATCTGTAAATAACTTTACTTGGTGTTATCCCAGCTATACTATTAACTAGTAATTTTCAACAGAATTAGCTGCAAATAGAGGAATATGACATTTTCTCAGGAATTCAAAAACATAGTTTTCACTGAAATATTAACAACTGAAACATGAAAAAAGAGTACATCAATTAATGCCAGTGACATATGAGAGCAAAAAGCACATGTGCAAGTCTTCACAGATCGGTGCCACTACCATGTTTCCCCCAAAACTTTCAAGAGACTGTGAGATCTCAGGATTGTCACATCCAAAAGTATGTACTTTAAAACTTGAAATCAACCAAGTAAAGTCTTCTGATGGCAGTAAGAAGTTCATGTCCTGGAGAGGGTTTGTTGCTGTAGGGAGACATGATCTCTCCTGTACACACAGATCTGGCATGCTGTATCAATATTTGCAGGCAGATTTCATTTTGTTCGCTTGGGGTTGAGCTGCTCATAACTTTTGCAAGTGAGAACTGCATAACTTTGAACCAAATCTGAAGTCCAAGAAAATCAGCTGTGCATCTAGAAATCTCTCACAGTAGCCATTCCTCAACTCCAAAGAGCAGCAATAAAGCAATGAGCAAGGTCTCATAACAATGAGAGAAAACATCAAAATCATCTCCCTCAACCTCTTTTTTCTTTTCAACAAAAGGAGGAGACTGGGCATAGAAAAGGTAAATCAGTTGTCTGAAGTCATCACAAGTGCTTGTGAAATGCCAGCAACAGAACACATCCTCTGAGTTGCTGATTTCTGCTTTCAAAAATCCAGAAAAATCATTTGAAGCATTCAGTCCTATTCGGGAAGGGAAGGGGGAAAGGGAAAGGAAGAAGGCGATGGGAAGGGAAGAGAAGAAGAAGGGGATGGGAACGGGCAAGGGCAGAAAAAAGAAAAGAAAAACCTAGTTAAAAAAAATCCAAACAAGTTTCTTTTTGTTCTTAGAGTTTCTCTGTCCAGAGGTTTCTGTAGTTCTGCAGTTTCACACAAAAGCCTTTGCTGTAACACTGAACACTGACATTTGGTGTCCAAAAATCGTATCTGCAATGAACAGATATAATCTCAACCACATTGATGTAAACGTTCAACTCAATTCAATATAAATCTGGGACAGAAGTTTATATCTACTCCAATCCAGATTATTTCACTTTTGCACTCTGAAAGCAGGGCATATTTCCCCTCTTTAGACTAGAATTCAATGTCAAAGCAATGAGTGTTGTTAACAGTATTAAATATATGTAGTTTTATTATGCCAAAATATATTTAACAGAAATCCATAAACAAAAGAATGATATGTCTGCATGAACTGAAAAGAGCAAAAGAATGTTGGATAAGTTCTATAAATATTTCATTTCTTGTAATAGATACATGAGTTGCCTTTTGCTGCTTTTCTCTGTTTTTCAGTATTTGAAACACAATAAATGCAAAAAGCCTGCAACTTCCTTTAGTGACTTTCTCTGAAGGACAATATTTCTCCGATGTGGAGTTAAAACATTCAAAGTTTATAACTCAGTAGTTTTTTGCCCTCAGAAACGACAAAAAGTTATTTTAGAGATGGAGAAAGGTAGGGAAGAGAGACATCTTCAGACTTCCTAGAAAATAAGCTAATTAAAGATCTCCAAAGGACTCTGACATTTATACGTAGTGATGAGCTGTTATCTGAGGTTTAATCTCAGATTCTTTTGAAATAATTCTTACTGTAGGAAGGAAAGGAGAGATGGGTGAGATGGTATGTTTTGGTAGCAGGCCATCAGGTCTTCCCTTCTGGGCTAGGTTTGTCTGAAGCAAAGAGATAGTTACCAGCCTGGTTTCAGATTATTTTCCCAATAGAATCTACTGACACTACAGTTTTCCCAGATGGATATCAGTAATAAAAATAGCTGGAGACTGAAAGATCTCAGTGCTTAATTTATCTTTGTAGCCCTTGAGCATTTATTGGAATTTGTCTGCAGATAGAAATCCAGAAGGTGCTGAATACATCTGTAACATGACAGGCAGGATATTCTGCCATGCTTCGCCCATGTGTAGGCCCAAAGTTTTCACCAACAAATTCTGGACTTTTTTAATGTCTTTGTCCTCTTCAAGGAAAAACCTGAAAATTGTTGATGCAAAAAGTTAGTGATTTGGGGGCGGGTTTGTTTTTGTTTCTAAAAACAAACATTTAGAAAACATTTACAAAAAACAATCCCCACCACACTTTAATTTAGATATTACTGTGATGATCTCAGTGAAAATATCTAGATAGCGGCTTA
This sequence comes from Pterocles gutturalis, assembly GCF_000699245.1. Classification (NCBI taxonomy): domain Eukaryota; kingdom Metazoa; phylum Chordata; class Aves; order Pterocliformes; family Pteroclidae; genus Pterocles; species Pterocles gutturalis. The sequence goes on along the minus strand of NW_010108229.1, from coordinate 98,947 downwards.
AGACAGCTGTTTCCAACAAATATATTAAAAAGAAAATACCTCTGGGACAGCCATTCCAACCTTTCTTGTGAGCTCATACACAATTTGGTATATTCTGTAGTTCTCTAGTGTTAACTTCTCCCTCTTTATTGTCAGACATTCTCTTAAACTCCCATAAAGGTTTGTTAAAACAAGATGCTTTGTTAAGACGGGTGCACAAAGCATGTCATGATTTCACAGGTTATGTGAGCAACCTGAGGTTACTAACCTCTGGTCTAGTCAACTTTCCATATTCAAGGATGAGTAAAGGAAACAATAATTATCACATCAAGGAAAAAAAAAAATTTAAAACATTTTAATATTTGTTTTCTGTTTTAAGAGTCTGAGGATTGTTTTCGTTGAGCTTGTTGGGTTTTTTTTTCTTAGTATACTGAAATGACTCCTTTAAGGTAAAGGAGGCTGTGGAGATTTGTTGAATGAGATTCAACTTAACTTGTAGGAAGGCTAAGTGAAATACAGATGTCAAAGCCAACATAATGAACTGACAGCTCATAGTATTCTCTCAGTGACCAGGAGCAAAAAGCAGTGTGTAGTTCAGTACCCACATTCCCAAAGCACTCACTATATTTCAGATGGAAATGTGCCACATGCTTTGGGTTCCATGAGTTATTCCTTCTGCCTATAGAGCCCAGGTCTCAAGTCATAAAATCATGTCTATATTGCCCAGAGCTCACTTACTTCCATTCACACATTTGGATATCTGTTTCCCATTTAGGTGACACAGAGATCCTTAAGACTCTGTCCTGCTCTGTGCTTACTTGGGGATCCAGTGGTGAAAGTTAGTTGCTTGCTCTCCATTACCCTCCTCAGATTACATGATGCTGCCTTGTGTTAACACAGCTGAGGCTCCACATCACTAGTCACTGAGAAAGTTGTGGAACAGCACCCTGGTGCTCCCTGAGCCTCCAGAAAGAGATTTCAGACAGCTACTCATTGTATCTCAGAGAAAAGTCTCTAATGCAAATGCTTTCTGAGAAGCAACACACCACCTCCATAGGGTTTGCAAGCCTCAGCTCCGCATCATCACAGGGCTTTCATGTGGCTTGACAAGACTTGGCCACACCACTCAACGGATCAACAACTCCAGCTACAGATGATGACTCCTAATCTATCAGCTGTGCTTGATTAACAGCCACAGCATGTGTTTCAACTTAGAGGCAGAAAGGCTATGCACTTTTCACACATGGTTCTTCATGGATTTGATCCAGTTGCTTCTGTGACCCAGTCTGAACTTTGAACACAAAAAGCACAAAAAGTGTGGTGCTTTCAACGTGCAATTACTGTGGCTATGAAGTTCCAAGGAGGAGTTAAGATGCTTCTAATTACATGAAGGGAATATGCACCAATTACAGGCTTTGGTAGCAGTCAGGGAAAGTTTCAAACTCCCAAAGACTGGTGAAGGTATCAATAACTGTTGAGTGGCACATTTCTGAATTAATTTTTCTTTTCAAGTACAAAGAAATACAGCAGGACATGACTAGAATACATAGCAATTCACTGCTTAAAGACTTGCACCAAGACTAAGTTTAGTTTTCATACTGCCTCAGGCTTCCCTGTTTTGATCCTGAAAAAGTAATTGACTTGTTTCATAGTTTACTGAAGTTAATAAAAGTAATTCCCGATATGTTTTCAGGAACTTTGGGATCTGAATCTTTACCTTTACACTTCTACTCCCTTGACTGGATGCAAGGGATAACAGTTTACTGACCCCTCATGCCTTTTCATATTTCTATGACATATCATGTTAAATGCGTATACAACTCCTGGCATTCTGGGAGCCCAAACTCCACACCTTGGAGACAGCAGGCAGTAAGATGAAAAACTAATAATGATCATCTCATCCAAAAGCCACAATAAATCCATATCAGACCAGTCATGACCAAGCCTATCTAAGCATCCAACTCTCTTAAAAGAATTACTGACTTTATTATGTTAGTGGGTATGCAGTGAGACAAGCTTCCTATTAGTCCCATGACAGAAGCATTTTCTTGAGGTCTCTTGTTCTGGTTGAAAGAAATACTTAAAGATGAGGCTTTCGTTGTCACAGGTTTTAACTCTTGCGACTGCAGAGAAAGAGAAAAAGATGCCACAACATGCATGAAACTGCACAGTAAAATTGACAAGGTGATTATTGAGACTATCTCAAGACTTTCTTAAAGGTTACGTTAGACTACTGTGTGGATATGGCAATGACTAACATTTACAGGACACTAAAACATGGAGATTCAGTTCAGGAAGAGAACTTGTGTCACATCTTGAAAATAAATCGTGACTTCTGTGTGTCATCACTACACATAAAACAAAGTGATGGTATTGCATAATTTAAACATACAGACACACAAGTACTAGCCAATAAAAGCATTTTTGACTGGTTTCTTCTTTTACATGGATAATGTATTCGTTAAAGAAAGTGTAGCTTGCAGCACAAGAGGAAAAGGAACACTCTTTTCTGGAATATCGTGTTAGTTCGCCCTTCTCTGAGCAGGCAATAGACAACATCCATAGGTCCCTTCCAGCCTAGGTTGTTCTGTAATTCTGTGAGGTATTTAAAATATTACCCTGTATAACCCCTCTCACCCAGAGAACCTGCTGTTAAAAAGAGGGTGGTAACCATCTGAAGACCCTCATGGTGGCCCCTGGGCTTAAAAGAGACAATAAAAATCAAGAAGCAGCTCCTATCAAAAACCTGTGTTCCCTTTCTCTGGCCTAAATAAATTGAAAGAGATGAGGGTACTGTTCCTACCAGAATGATTAACCTAGATCAAGATGCTTATTCAAAAGCAACTACTATTTTTCCTCTAACTGTGTTGATTAAAATATTTTGTGAACATTGACACTACAGTCAGATATTAGGGGGAGCGTTTGACAGGTTTTGGATACATTAAATCCTTAAAAGCTTTTTGTTACAAATCTTCTCCTAGTTGTTCCTCCTTGTTCAAACATCTGAAGAGAGATTCACACGGTAGTCATCTCCATTTTTCACTCTAAACCCTATAGTGGTGTACTCTTTCTGCCTACTTTCATACTGTCATGGTTTAGGCTCAGCCAGCAATAGGCACATTGTGGCGCTCACTCACTCCTCCCCCCTCTCCATGGTATGGGGAGGAGAATCAAAAGAAAAAAGGTAAAACCTCATGGGTTGAGACAAGGACAGGGAGGGATCACTCACCAATTAAGGTAACTGGCAAAACAGACTCAACCTGGGGAAAAAATCAGTTTGATTTGTTACCAATCAAATCAGAGTACGATAAAAAAATCTTAAAAATACCTTCCCTCCACTCCTCCCTTCTTCCTGGGCTCAAAGGCTTTGTTCCTGATTTTTACCTCCTCCTCCACAGTGGTGCAGGGGGCAGGGAATGGGGGTTGCAGTCCGTAAATCACATGTTTCTCTGCTGCTCTTTCCTCCTCATGGGGAGGACTCCTTATAGTCTTCCCCCGCTCCAGTCTGGGGTCCCTCCCGTGGGGGACAGTCCTCCACAAACTTTTCCAATGTGAGTCCTTCCCATGGGCTGCAGTTCTCCACTAACTGTTCCAGCGTGGGTCCCTTCTGCAGAGTCACAGCCTTCTTTGGGCGCAGCCACCTGCTCCAGCATAGGGTCCTCCACAGGCAGCAGTGCAGATCTGCTCTGTCATTAACCTCCATGGGCTGCAGGGGCACAGCTGCCTCACCAGGGTCTGCTCCACGAGCTGCAGGGGAATCTCTGCTCTGCCGCCTGGAGAACCTTCTCCCCCTCCTTTCTTCACTGACCTCAGTGTTTGCATTAGTCATTTCTCTCACATCGCACTCCTCTCTCTGATGCAGTTTCCTAGCAGTTTTTTCCCTCCTTAAACATGTTGTCACAGAGGCAGATCCACTGTTGCTGGGTGGCTCGGCCTTGGCCAGAGGTGGGTCTGACTTGGAGCCAGGGAAGCCTCTAGCAGCTTCTCACAGGAGCGACTCCTGTAGCCCTTCCCATGCCCCACCGCTACAAAAACCCCGTCGCACAAACCCGATACACATACGCAGTAAAGCACTAAAAACTACATGCTCAGCCATTCCTTCAGACTAATCACATCCCTTTTTAAAATTAATTTATAAGTTCCCCAATAGGGATAACAACAAAAGTCACCAGTACTAACTTCAAAGGCTCTGGCAACTCATGCTGAGCTGCTTTTCTGGAACATCTGCTGCCATCTTGGGTCCATTAACCTGTCTTGCACTCTCCTAACTAAACTAATTACACCATTTAAGGCCTGTGTATTTTCTTTTTCTGCCCTTCTGTGTAGGCATCTTCTCACTTCCAGTTCAGTCAAAAAAACCTACCTTCTTGTCAAGTCAACAACCATTCTTTCCAAGACAGTTACCAGAAGAGTTCAAAGTATATTACTTAAATCAAGTTCTTTGGCACTGAGAGATTTACTTTCTCTTCCATATATTCCATCCAGTGCTGAGCAAATAACTAGTATCAGGCAGGATTAGAGCAGTAATACTTGGCATACCCCAAATTTTGGCCTCTGTGCAGAAAAAAAAGTCTAAAATACAATCTCCCTGTTGCTTGTTACTTCCCTTTTCAGATAGAGAATTTTCCTATGATGGCAGCACGCACAAATATACATCATTGCATTAGGGCAAGGAATCTCCTTATTCTCACTCACAATAATGAGAATTTATCTTAGAAAGGGCAACATGAAAGGATAGCCCCATAATTAGCATCTTCTTAGCACTATATGTTGAAAGGAAAAGTATTGACTAGACAAAGAAAGCAAATTATATTCTTACTTCTAATGTCAGCTGTATGTGGTAAATAGGAAAGCCAAAAGCACATAAACCCTGTTGTCTCCAGTCATTAGCTTTGCTGCTTCTCCACTGACAAATGTTCCTTGTCCACTGGAAGTCAGTTAACCATCCTGAAAATACCACCTTGTATAATGCTTAACACAGTTTCATATTAAAACAAAATTATTTCCCATTATGGAAAAAAATACTTAACTGGTGATAGGAGGAGGGCAAGCCAAGTGAATTTTAAAATATAACATATTGAAACTAAGCTTTGTAGCTTTCTCACTGAGATCACAGTTGCTCCAATGTTCTTTTCCTGTCCTTGGTGGATGTTTGCCCTAAGAAAAATCTTTTCCCAGACACAACACTGCACATAGAGAACAGAAAATTCACCGAAGAGCTAGAGCTGCTGTCATCTCTAGAGCTAAAGGTGCTGTCTGTCTCCTAGTTGGCAGTGCTGGAAGTCATATTGAATTGGATCCACAAGTTCATCAGTCTGTGAAATCAAAATAGCAAGATTAGTGGTGGCTTCCTGTCCTTTCTAAGGAATGACTGATATTTCTCTTTTTTCAATTTACATACCTAAAATGATCTAGTACATTAACTACTCCAGTGATGGTTTACAGGGACAGTTTCTCAGAAGAAGGGAATAGATGCCTTTTCAAGTTCTTCTAAACCCACTAAGAAATATTAAGAAATGTATCTAGGAATGGAAAGATCAGGAGTCTGCTTTGGGCTCTGCTACAACATTTCTGCCTACATTGGCATCAGGGTCTGATGGCTCATTTGAAGAGAAAAGACAGTAATGCTTATTGACTCCATCAGGATTACTAAACCTTAATTTACTGGTGGAGTTGACTTTCTTGGTTCAAGAACACCTCAGTCACATCCTCTGACATCTTGTACTATTTATCAGAAATGTGCTGTCTACATTGTGATAAAATCCAGGGAGCTTCACCCTAGAAGGCTGAAACTGCACAGTTATCACACACTGAAAAGAGACTGCTCACACAGATACATATTATCAGGATGAGGAGACCATAATAGGAGACAGTATGGTCTGCTGCTGTGCTTCTCAATCACAGAACTAGGTCACCAGAGGTGAAGGCAAATGGTAAATGTGTCTGTGTTGTAGTTACGCTGGCAGCTCTTTTTGGTACACAAGGCCTTGAAAATTTTACTAGACAATAAAAGAAAGATAAACAGTCCCCTTCTCTTCAAGGTCAACTACTTCTTTCATAACCCACATGAGACTGTATCATAGATGACATTTCCACCATCCACATGTGTTTAATTTGTTATAAATGTGAAGATATAATGAAATGTTTAGACTGCTAATAAAGGGTAACTAACCTTTAGGAAAAAAATAAGACAAAACCCAATACATTGTGGTGTACAGATTCTGGACACTCTCTAGACAGGAGTCCTGGAGTCTTTTTCTGCTGAGTGACTTTAGTAAAATCGCCTCAGCTCTCTGAGTCTGGTTTTTATTTGTAAATGGGGCAAATGGTATATGGCCTTATTTGAGATTCATATGTGAAATATGTTTGATGACAGGTTAGAGGTAGTGAACAGAGCAACTCAGCAAAGATAAAAACAAGGTCAAACATAAATGGTGGATTATAACTGTAAGAGTGATAAATATTTAGAATTTCAAACTTTGCTCTTATCTATGAGAAGTCTTGACAGATATATTCCCAGACAATTTTAATTTTATAATACCATCAGAACAATGAAAAAAATAGAATATTCTGAATCTAAGATACTCACTCAAAAGGACTTTTATGAACTTGGAAGTTTTTTCTCAGAACTTTTCTCATATATCATTTTACTATGGTTGCATCTTTTAAAATAGTAGAATAGCATGGCCAATGCTTTGATGTATGATGAAATAGAATTTACAAGAAATCCTGTCATCTTGAATATTTTCTAAAGAAAAAAGCAGGAAGAATTATGGCTTGAAGAAGATGCTGACATAATCAACTTTCTCTCTTTTCAATTTGAAAACAGCAATGAACAGACTCTCTGGGGCCAGCATTCTCTTCAGTGCAACTCCAGTGAGGCCCAGAGTGCACAACATAGTATTTGTCCAAAAACATGTTATTGGTCAATACATGCTTTGGTGGGTTGATGCAAGTTTCAGCTTTCCATCAATGCAAGGATTATGTACCGAGTATGCTCTTGTCTATCTGGTAGCAAGGTGGCTGGTCCAGTCCCTTTGGTGAAATTTTTTTGTTGTCAGACAACTGTTTGAAACTATGGAAAGGAATTGGAATATAAGCAAAGTTTCAAATTACCCAGCTGGAACATGTATCTCCCATGAGCTGATCTGAAACACTAGGTCTGAACATCCCTCAAGTTTGGATCCTTTTCAGATCTAAATTCTGTAGCAAGACCCAGGTTGAGCAATACTGATATCTGGATTCACATGCCAGCAAACATGTAAACCAAGCAGAGTTCAAAGTCCAGGTCAGAAAAATTCCATACTCTTAACTAACCCTTTTCTCCACTAGCTGTTTGAGCAATTCCAAAGATTATTTTGTACTGCTAAAGTAGCACAAAATAGCACAAAGAGATAAAATGATCATGATGGAGTGACTAAGGTCAACAGGTCAGTTCCCAATTTTAAGAGAAAGGCTTTAGAAGGAGAGCAGAGAAGGGAAGCCCTGAAGAAAATAATTGGTCAAGAGGAAGAATTTTTGCTGGATTGTGGGAACAACCTAAAATGTCTTTCCCTTTGAGACTTCAGTTGCGGTGGCCTTGCTGGCTGCCCCAGAGGACTCCCTTACTCTCTGTGGGTCATGGAGCTGCCTTCTGGAAAACAACTGCTGGAAACAGAAGGGAGAATGAACTACAGGGAGGAAGAAGGTGGCTAAACAGTCCACTTGCAACCTTTGCAGAAGACGACTATGCAATGGAGCTCAGAAGACCATATAAATTCAAATCTTGCTACCTTCAGAAAACAAGATATCAGAGTAGGTTAAGAAAACAAGTTTCTCCTTATATATTATTCAAAAAAAGGAGATAATGGAACACTGCATGGGTGGAGTGAATGCAGAAAGAGTGGATAAGGGAAGAGTCAAGTGTTCTTGGCAGTGCCTAGAAAAGGCAAAAGAAAACTGATACTTCTTGATACACAGTCTCAGGCCTGAAGGTGCCTTTGTGGAGTGATCTTTTCCCCCTGCAAGATTAATTATTTAAAAATGCGGAAAAACCCATGCACATTCCCACATGTCCTTTTGCAGACTACTTTCAGAGCTAGTTCTCAGCAAATACATTGGAACACTACCTCTGGTATGCACCCAAAGAAGTCAATAAAGCAACCCAAAAGAAGATAATTTTTCCATTTTATGTAATCTGAAATATGTGTGTGAAATAGCCTATTGGAGAAAATGGAAAGAGAGGAAAGATCATTCTTCACTTTAGATAGTTCATTTAGATTCCCTGAACAAATATTTGAATACTTGCCAATGTAGCTCCTGGATATATTAATAACTTAGAACAAGTCATAAAATAAAATTGAGGGACACAGTAATATTCTGTACAGTTTATTTCTTAAATTATGTTACTTGAGAAAACAAACTTACAGATATAACCTCCTACATTTGACTAGATATACATTTTGAAAATTCAGAATATCACCTCCAAATTTCATAGGGTTTTCCAAATGTAAAGCAAAAAAATATATATACTTCTTTCTGAGGCACAGTGTATTGCTGGTGTATTAAGAAGAGTACACTCAGTTTGAAAAAGGTATAAGACACTAATTTAAAATTCTGGTGACAAGTTTATGGACACACAAGCACACCTCAACACAACAGCAACCTACCACCTTTTGTATTTATCTAGCACAGCTCCCTTTCCATCTATGGCTGCTTGCCCTGTTCTTGACTCTACAATCACACTCATGCTATCAGTGATCAATTTGGTGATCTTCACACTAACTTGCACCACCTTTTCTCTTGTATCTAACATCAGCTTCCCTAGAATCTGTCATTTTATAGCATGGAAAAAAGCAACCAGCAGTGAGGTCCTGGCACAGTGATTTAGAGCACTAGTTACATTCCCCAAACAAGGAGCTTCGTTGCACTTTACCCGCATGCACTTCCCCATCCCTGGAGGTGTTCAAGGCCAGGCTGGATGAGGCTTTGAGCAACCTGGTCTAGTGGAGGGTGTCCCTGCCCATGGCAGGGGGGTTGGAACTCAATGGTCTTTAAGGTCCCTTCCAACCCAAACCATTCTATGATTCTGAACTCCACAAATCAGGTTAAGTAAGGACAGCAGAAAAAACAAGCCAAGACAATTTCAACTGAGCAGTAGGCCGTAACCTAAGATTGTCAAGGCCTCTTGCTATTTAAAAGAAGAATATGCAAGCAGAAGATAAAGCAAATCCAATCAAGGTACAAAATACATCTGAACAACTGAGCTGGTTTAAGTTTGTGCTGAAAGCTGAGCTGGACTTTATGTACCTAGAGGACACCAGAAGAAGAAACGTTTGCTCTGGCCACAAAAGCAGAAACAGAGAAATAAGAAAAGTATCCACATCAGACTTGCTTTGCATCAGACAGACTTTGTGAGAGGAATGGGAAGGATTTAATGGCAACAAAAGGCCACTCTGAGTTGTCATCTCAGCAGTTTCCAAATGGCAACTTAGGTGGTGTCTAGTCAATGTGCGAATAAGAAAAGCCAGTGAAGAAAACGGATGAAACATCTGTCACTGGTGCTCTGCTGCTACAGCCAGCACTCACCTCATTGTGGGGGAACTGTAGAGGCTGTTTCTTGGTCTGATTCCAAAAGCAGAGGGCTAGTAATTGAGATGAGGGGTGTAGATGACTGGTTGAACTACAGCCTGCCTTTTTCTCTTGGCAGCCTCAAAAAGGGTAGCTGCCTTGACAGGCTTTTCCTTTTCACATACACAATTTATGCCGTGCCTCTTCAATCTACTGTATCTTACTCTTTCAACAGGCACATTTTACTCCACTGTTTCTACAGTATGCAGAGCGCAGAAAGTAGTTTTGCTAAGATGATCTAATAAGACAGTCAGCAAAGTTCTCTGGAGAGCTGAGAAACAGTGACAAATCCAGTGAAATGATGGGTTGCTACACATCTACAAAATAAGAAGTCAGACTCATCAATCTTTTCCTATCAAAACACTCTCTCATACGTACAAATCTCTTCACTTGCTTTTGTGAAGCTGTTTTCAGTGAAGCATGATAAATGCTAGAGAGTGGATGAGGATAACAGCAAGGGACTAGCCAGTGATGGTGCAAAGCACATATATAATTCATAGGGACCCAATGGAAGTATCTAATCAGAGTTTGGCTGGAGTACAGACTGCAATTAACTATCCTGAGAGCTAAATATCATGGATGTAGTTGTATAACTGCTGTAGCATTGTTTTTCCCATTCCACCTCCTTAATATTAAGGAAGGACCCGAACGCCTTACCATTTTATAGTCAGTATGGATTCAACTTCTTACAAAAGACCTATTTCTACTTGTTTTGCTTTGGCTGTGGCTTGTCTTCAGCTAATCAAAAACTGTTTCATCTGGAAGCACATAGTCAGTTGTCGATGTCAGAAAAAACTCAGTTTGACATTTACTAAGAAACAGCATCTCTGGCACACTGAGCTGCAGCAACTCTGAGTGTAGAAAGACATACATTAAACCATCAACACCACTTTCCTCAGCACCTAGCTGTTCCTTGGAGATTTTACCATCCACCTGTAGATCAGATGAGCCCTCCTTTAACTTTTAAGCTCTGACGAATTTCCCTGAAATATGATCTGGCTCCTGGCCAGTTCTACAATTTAATTGCACTCCTCCAGTATTTGGGGACTAAATTAAAAAGGTTTAAGGAGATAACTGCAGATAAGTCAAGTAGGTGGATCTCGGTGCACTCCCATTCAGAAGGCAGACTGTGAGGATAAAACTGAAAGACAGAGAAACGAGAGAGCATTGCTGAATAATAGAGACATTTAAGTTCTTTACATAGTGGTTTTACATACATATAATTTTAATACACTCGTGTGTATGAATACGTAAATGTATACAATTATGAATTTATACACACAGACACATACACACACATAAATGGTTAGAGAGAGAGTATATCAGCAAAAGTTTCTGCTCCTCCCCCACAAAAGAAAGGCTAGTCTAATTCAGGCAGATTTTTCTTATAAGTAATTTTTATGAAGATTAAAGTACCATTGTGCTTGTGCTATCTTCAAATAGTTTTGGGAAAAGGAATTGCTGGGCAGTCAGGTATGCTCTAGTTTTAAAAAAACAAAGCAGCAGCATTTTACACAAGCTCTCCCATCCTGTGTCTGTAACTGTATCAAATAAGAGTTTCACAGCAATTTAAGCCCTTTATTTATTTATTTATAGCATGTAGCTGTTACCAGAGATGGAGGAATCAAGCAGAGCTACAAGCACATAATTACTATATGTAGCTATGCACAAAGCCAAACTTTGTTAATTCAACACTAACCTTGCAACCCAGAGGATATAGAATAACTTCTGTCCCTCTGTGTCCTGACACTGGGTCATTCTCAAGTTGTTAAAGAAACAGTATGAGGAAAACACAGAGCCAAATATTCTCCAGCAATTCTCTCATGTCTCAACAGCTCAAGTCAAGCTAAAGAAGGAAAATTCTCTGTGGTCTTATGCTTATGTGGTAAGTACACCTCACATCATCCCCAGGGTGATGCTAAAGGATCCATCCTGAGCAGGGATGAGAGAGAAGCAGCAGTCACTGTGCAGAAAGAGGAAGATTCTGCACACAGGCAGTAGTCATCCTACGCCAGAAGGAGAAGAATCCTTCACTCCTTCCCTCAAATCTGCTCCGTTGTTCATATAAGGCAGGTTAAGGGGTAATGAGGGTGGAGAGATGTGCAAGTGCCCAGTTAGAGATCCTGCCTCTGGCACTATATGGCTATTGTGACCTTCAGAACTTCTACAGAAATATTAATGTGAAACAGACGTTTAAAGTAATTTTTATTCCCCATGTACCCCAGACTCTGGGCATTTCTGAAATAACGTATTTCAGAGGAAGACATAGAAGCTGTATGAAACCTAGAATTATTTCTTTTTAAGCACACGCTAATGAAATATTGTTGAGCAAATCAACCATCCCTGACTCACCTCCATAGACAGACACCAATTTCCTGCCTCCGCAAAACAGGCAGCAGCATGCTCCGACACTAAATCATTCAAGTAAGAAGTATTTCCAGAATTTCTGTTTGCAATCCGTTTCTTGACAATTAACCTCAATTGTCCTTTCCTCTGCTTCATCCTGTCTTGTGAAGGTCTGCTTTTCAGGACACCTCAGTCTCTTCTCCATTGCTGTTCTCAGATCTGTCTTAGTCACCACTTCTGCCAGATGGCTGAGAAGAACAGCCCTGATCATAGAGAATTCCCGTTCCCTTTCCCAACCACCAAGGAGAAGACAGGTTTCATTTTCTAACAAAAGTCCTCTATAATTTCAGCCTGAATATGAGCGGATTTACTTCTCTGCTCTTGCAACTAAGGACTCCCTAGAAGGAGAAATGCAATCGTTTCTTTCCAAGTCAGCGTGTAATTACATACAGTCCAGACATGGTCTGTAGCATCTTCACAGTTATTTTTGTTTCAGAAAAGGATTAGGCTGGGTGCAGCACCATACAGTATATTCTAACCTAGAGCAGGGTCAGAGCCAAAAAGCACTGAAATAGAAGCCTCTGACTACTGTCAGTGTTAACTCTTAGCCTTGAGTCAATGGTACTTTTGCTGCTCCCCTGCTTGAGCTACCTGGGTATCCTAAACTATTGTGCATTACTTTGGTGCTTCCCTGTGAGATAGGAAGTGCAAATATCTCTCTTTTAGAAATGAGCAACCAAGGCACAGAAAGAGCAATGGAATGTTGATTTCTTTACCCTTAATGAGCCATAACTAGAGTCAAAGTCCAAGTGCTTCCACCACTTCACTGGAACCAGAGTTCTAAGTAGTTAAGTTTTGTGTTTTCACAGGTACTGCGTTCATAAAAATAAAACAACCCAGCTGCTCCCCTCTCCCCTCACACGGAAATGATTAACCAAAGAGAAGAACACTTGTGTACAAAGTACATGTGTTGCTCTTCTTCAGTTTGAGTACGGATTTGAGGCAGTTCAAATTGGGAATAGGGTCTCAAAAGGAAATACAAAGATTAAGTCTAAACCCATAACAGGAGATTTATAAAAGCAAATTAATAAGTGAGGAACAATACATACAGATTGCTTGAAGTATGCGAACCTCTATATTTCCTATATTCTCTTTTGTTTAGAAACTTTCCATCTCCCACCCCTTCAGCTTCTGCAGTGTATTTTCAATTTAATCAGTCCAGAAATGTTACATCCTCCCATGTCTTCTAAAATAGTTTTTTGTTTCTTAATATAATGATTTCAAAAACTGGAGCTGGGCACTGGTACCAAGGACATTAAATCAACCCACTACCAGTCTGGTGTTTTCAGATGGCATAACTGGAAAATCATTGAGTGTGTTTTTAAGTTACATCCTTATTTAAAATGACAACACTGCAAACTTAAAGTAAATCATGTTTCTTCTGCAAAATGTCTGGGGATATAAACATGGTTACTGGGGACATTCAGCTGTTGGAAAGATGTCTGCACAACTGGCAATAGGAAAAAATAACCCAGCTCTGGCAAAGACATTAAGACTAATAAGTGTATAATATTGGTCATAATTCATTGCTGTCTGGTCAAGCAGCCGTTCATTTTGTTCAGAAATGACTATATGCTAACCTGGTTGTCAAGCATGGATAGAGCAAGTGCTTAATATCTTGCTATTGATGCCAGGCTTTCATTGCTCAGAAACTACTGAGGTGAAGATAGACCTCTCCACTCTGCAGGAGATCCAATGGCACATAGGGCCCAGAGAGCTACCAGTTTCTTCAGCTTGTACTTCTTCAAGATGTTGCTTTCCGCTTTACACCTCTCACACTCAGACTCTCTTCTGCTTCCCACCCTCTTCGTGCCTCCTGCCCTCCCCACACCCTGCCCTCCTCCTCAGATATCAAAGCACTGTTCCAAGAGAGCAGTTTATTTTGCTGACCAACTTGCTTTCTCAGTTTATTACTTCCTCTGGAGCTGCAGCTCCAAGACTCTCTTTCTCCAGTGGACAGAAAGTGGTCTGTTAGACCAAAGCTTGTTTTTGCAAAAGCAGTATAACTGGGATGTTTATCCGACCAGGGGAAATGCCTCCAAAGTCTGATTTCCATAGAACTTTCAAGAGGAATCCCATGTTACCCTCCTCAACAGAAGCAGCTCTGTGATACCATCAATGGTAGCAATCATGCAAGCAAAATTAAACAGGAGTTGTTTGAGTACACTTTTTCTTATACAGTAGCATTGAGGCATATACTCAGCAGAAGCTGATAAACCTGTAAACTGACAGGCCTGATAGCATCCTAAATGATAAGTTATCTTTACTCATGGCTCACAGTAGCAGCACTTTCAGAAAAAGATTTTATAGAGGAGATTAGAGTTTGGTTCATATCAAGTTTGAATTAAAATTCCAGATCCAATTGTCCTTAGACTTTGTGCCCACATCTTCCTGTTAGTAAGAGCAATGGAGTGGAGTGAAAGGAGCGTCCTCTCTAATCTGAACATTTGTGCAGAGGCAAGGGATGAACTGAAAAGCCACAACAGAGTGTGGTGGTTGGTGGCTCCTGTCGCTGCAGAATCAATAAAGTATTCAAGGAGCTAAAACACTTTCAAGCTCTCTTTGCTGCTTCTTGTTGCCATTTAGCAGCGAGAGCTCTGAACCGAGAGTAAGAAATGTCCAGAGCAGCTTTAGAGCGTTGTTGATGAAGCACTAGTTTCCCCACACAACAAGCAGTTATTCAGCTTAATATGTGCTTGGAAATGCAGTTTGAATCCAATAAAATTTGCTCCTATCAGGAGATAACCCATGTAAACTGGACAAAAAGAATAGGGTACCTGGGACAGATCCTGGGAATCCATTCAAACAGAGGTAGCTGCTGTTGCAGTAGAGGCTCAGTACTTCACAGAGAGTTTTATGCTGATCAATTACCTAAATTTTTCAATAAATATAGAATATGCTGAAACAAAAACCTTGTGCCTTCCCATGTATTAGCATTTAATTCTGATTTCTATTTACTCACGTTGCTAGACCCACTATAGCCAAACCTGCCACACTGTTTGACTTCTACAGCATTTTCTGCATAACGTATAATGTGAGCCTTCTCACACTCAAAGCAGGTATTACTGGTTTGGGCTGATGAGCAAAAATAATGGATCTTGTGCAGAAAAACAAGTGCATTCATGGTCAGGGGCTTCCAAGACTTGCCACAATTTTCAATAGCACCAGACAATTGTTCTTTAGATGAGAGATACTGCTACCATTTTTAAAATGAGCCTGAGATCTATTATTCTTCCTTAGAATTTCAAACCAGATGTTTGGCTTATGTCCTTTAAAGAAATTAAATGTACAATATAACCACTATTACTGTTTCAGTCTATCTGAAACAGGTTGCACAGTCAGAAATGTAAGAGATCACATCTATTTTATCATCACTGCAGCCTTCAAGGTAGTGCCCCCAGATCCTCCAGATAAGAAAGGGATGAGGACCAAAACACATGGCCGTAAGTGCATCTCTGGAATAAAGCTCCAATCCAAAATTTTTCTGACTTCAAAACTGGTTAAGAAATTTGCAGTTTGACCACCTCTGTTAGCATCAGGTAGAGAGCACTCTAACATACTGAGCCAGCATCAGGGAATCTCTGATCATTTTCTATATCACCTGTACATATGGTTTGTCACAGAAGGAGCCACCTCTAGGTAGACTAGGATGTGTGAAGGTACTGAACAGAATTAACATTTGAATCAAAGCAATCTGGGAAAGATTGATCTAGAGTTCACTGAAATCAATTCAGAGAGTCTGAGAAACATGGGCATTCACAATCTGGTCCTGTTCAAGGTGGAGGAACCCTATGCTCTGAATTTCAGCTATTCTTAATTTCCTAAGCACCTATGGAGCACGTATTCAAAATGTTTTAGAAACATGAACTCTCAAAAACACGTTGCTGTTTAAGGATCAGGCCATTGCTGTCACCCTGCATTAAAAAGAGTGCATCCTGCCATTCTAATGGCTGGTCCTGACTTTGACAGAACTGAGAAAATGTCCAAGTTCATTTTCTGTTCATGCTACAACTACATTTTGAAGGCCAGTTGAATATCTATGGCTTCATCTATACACCACTCACCACAAATCACCAAGTGTCATCTTAATTCTAAAAGCATCTTCAAGGAGCTGCAATTCTAATTATTTAATCTGCATGCTTTCTGAAGGGAGTTTATGAGGAGAAAATTGTAATTCAAAAGGCTGGTTGATAAAGAGGGAAAAGAATTCCTTTCAGTCACTTGCAAATAAATTATTATCTGTTGTGTACAGCAGGTGCTAACAAGGGACAGGAACTTGTTTTTCCTATATACACCCATACCATCTGCCCAGAACACAGTGGAACATTTCCATTAATTTCCCTGTAGGTTCTTTACTCCTACACTGACATTGAAGTCACAGGAAGAATTTTTAGTGCATTTCATACAGAAGTGCTGGAAATAAGGCATGTATTTTCATAGCTTGTCTTACTGAAGCAATATAAAAGGTCAGAGCAAGCAATCAAAGCAACAGGGTTCTGAATGGAGGAGGAAAAAGGAGGAGCTGTGTTAATAAGAGATGAAAAGATCATTGCCAGTCTTTGGAATACTAACTGATTACACAATCAGAGGTGGAAAAAACTGTAAAATAGCTCTCTAAGCAAAATGAACAATCTCTGGCCTAACAAATTTAACTGACATTTAGAAAAAGTGATCATTGCTGAGCCACCTCAGTGACGTGTAAGTCAGCACCAGCTGTCCCTAGACTAATCCAAAAATGAAGTTGTGTTTTACCACATTACCATGTAACAGCCTATAGTTTGGCTGTAAATTTCCATTATGGTTAAGATATAATGGTGTACTTTGTTCTTCATCTGATGTGCTGCTCACGTTTAATTTCAGATTCAGCAACTAAATACGCCAGTGGCTTACAACAGTAGTAACTAAGGTTTTATATATGGTTCATTCTGTGGGTTTCTCCTTTTCCTTCAGAAGCATTGCTTCCTCCACTGCAGCTGCTGCCAGGATGCAGCCTAAGCCCTGCAACCAACAGTATTTCTTCCAGAACTGGGTGATTTTCCACCAACAGAACAAAAAACCCGAACAACCACCACCCCACCAAGAATATAGAAGAAATAAATTAATTTTCCAGTTCCAATTCTGTCTCATGCCACACATTTCTCTATGGCAGAAATGAAACACCTGAGCAGTCTGACAATACTACCAAGCAGGCTGCAGCTGCCAGAGTGAAGTGACAGGGGAAACCAGTTTTTAATAGCAGAGGCTTCTATCATCAAGGAGGCAACAGGATAAATCCAAAGGGTGGAAAGTGAAAAAAGAAAACTGGTTCAGGAGAGTAGACATTAAATGAAAACAGTTACCCATTTCGATGCTTCACATTTACTAGCTTTTCTTTAAAATGTACAGATGACAGCTAGGACAGATCAGTCATGATGTGGAGGAAGGACATGTCTCTGTTGTTCTTGCCTGGTTTTGCATGTTTTGTTGCAGTAGAGCACATGTGGCAAAGTGGATGACATTAACGGAGAATCTGTGCTCTCTCCATCCTTCTCCCTGCTCATCTTCACTGACTTTGCACCTACAATTACTTCAGTTGCAAGGCAGTAATGTTGGATATGAGACTAAGTGATTAATTGTCATAAGTTAAAAAAACAGCTTAAATTGTGAATACTAACAGGCAGCGGATAGTAGAGTTTGTTTTGGTGAGTAGGTGGGTGAATGTCCAAAACGGAACTTTTGAACTCTCCAGCAGAAGCCTGACGCTTGCTAACTCTAACAAGTGCAGGCTGTTGTAGATTTTGAAAAGACCTGGACTAAGCAAAAGTGGCACATACCAAATCCTTAAATTAAGAAAGAGACATGAGACAGAACCACCAATTAGGAGGCTGATCACACATTGTGCTTCTTCATGCACACTATGTAGATTGGGACAATCAGGGAATTATGGTTTCAGAAAGGAGACCAAAAATAAGAATTTCCATAGAGAAATAGAAGTCTTGGAGAGAAAAAGAGGGTCTGGAAAGAGGAAGATGAAGATACTGACTGGAAAAAGATCCTAGAAGTGGTGGAAGATCCAGCAGATCGATGAGCTGTGTGGAGCTAAATGCTGGGGGAGGCTCAGGGGAGTTGACCAGTAGCACCTAAGACTGGCAACTGGAAGCAGCAGCACAGTGTGAAGCACCATGACTTTCTGCCCAGCCTTCCTGGTCAACAGTGACCTCCCTGTGGGGATGGGAAGTTGAGACCCAGTGGATGTAACACGGATGGGGGAAGCATGTGAGTGAGAGATAATAAAGGAGGGTAAAAGCTTGTTTAAAAGTTTGTGTTGGTTTTGTCGGTTTGGTTTGCTGGGTTTTTTAAAGTTTTTAAAAGGTAAAATTGTATTTAAGAACCTTGACAGTTCTTAAATAAACCCCAGTAAAACTCCACTACAGGCTGTTGTTAACTCTCTGTCACCCTTGACAGTGATGTTCGACGTTCACTGTAATGTAGAAGAGGAATATCCATCCATCACAGTGGCTCATACTGGGAACACAGGTCACACCACAAAGCTGCTGAACATAACATCATCAGCACCCACAGCACTAGAGAGACCATAACCTCCTTTCTTTCCCCAAGGCTGCTCTGCCCTTCTCCAGGAATCTCAGGCTTCCAAAATACTTCCTCTCCCATCAACATGAACAATTCTTAGGAGGTGGAATGCCTGATCTGCTCCAGTGCTAAGCCACATCCTTTGGAAGAGCAGACATGATCCAAAATCTCTCATATGTGAGCAATTCTCGGACTCCCACAATAAACCCTCTCTCAGCTCAGCCATAAAAAAAAAATAAAAAAATAGACAAACACCAAAACTATCAATGTATTTGCAGTGAATTGTCTAGTTACTAGTCACTTTTGTATGACATAATTTTGCATGGTATTCATAAACTGCTTTTTTGTTATTTGATGTTCCAAGCCAGCAAAATTACAACGAGCAAAGCCTTCTCACTTCCACAGAAACCTGGCAAGGAGAAGGCTTGCAGGGCTGTGCTTCAGTTTACTGGTTAGGACTCACAGGCCAGGCTGCAGTTATGCGTGCTTGGAGGTTACTAGAGTGGAGAATACCAACATCCAATGCACCAACACAAGGAGCTTGTGGAATCCCCCGTATCCCAAGGCAGGAGCTTCCAAAATTCCTCACTCTGTGAGGGACTACATTAGGCAGTGATTGAGAAGATTCTGTTTGCTGGATCAAAATATCACTTCCCACTTTCCAAATCTCAGTGTCTCAACCTCCATACACAGTGCCCATCTACTGTAGGTTGGCCCTGGGCCATAGCTGGTGGTCCACAGTTCTGTTAGTATCCAAAGCTCGTGATCCACAATTAGGCTAGCATCTGAGCCTGTTTAAACTTGCTTTTCAACCTGAAAAAATATTTTATGCCAAAAATATAAGCACATTACATTGCCTGACATTTTAATGAAACTAAACTGCTGCATACGTACTATATTAGCTTTGCACGTGTTAACATGGTCACAATAATAAAAGAGTAATAAGAAAGGAGGTATCTTGCTGAGAAGCAGATCAGCAAAAAAACCACTTCAAAGCAAATTTCTTTGTGACTGCCAGGTGCTTACTTTCCTATAAACCTATTTAAAGAAAATAGCATTTGAATACTGAAAGTTCGTGGGTTAATGCAACCTTAAGATTATAGGCAGTATAGTAAGCCCACAAAATACAAAGTTTTACAGATTTATTATATTTGCCTTCACTGAAAAGCTTTTTAAAAAATACCCTGAGAAATAGGGTTAGATTTTAAATTTAGCACTGTTCTACAACTCTGGCTACTTGTGAACTGAATTTGGGTATCATAACTAGTCAAAAAGCAAAAAAGCATTTGGGTCAGATGAGTTTCTTAATAATTCAAGACATATTATTTTATATGGATGCCACAAGATCAATTAGTTTATAATTTTATAAGAGGTGTCACCAACCAACATGTTTACAGAAAGTCTTACTTCAGTGGAGACAGAACTGTCTTTTTATTGTTTGTATGCAAGTTTCTTTAGGAAAGCTGTAGCAATCAGAAGGGCATTTAACTCCATTTTAATACTTACCCTAAAGTCAATTTTGGAGAACTCAGAGTAATTCTTGGGACACTGGCTATAAATAAACTGCTAAATAGAGCATGACCATGGACTGACCCAAAGCAAACTTCCATCCACCCTGTGCAGGATGAACACACTGCATCACACAGTTGTCTGTAGCAGAGCTAACTGGAACAGTCCAAAACAGAGCCAGGAAGAGAGTGAGCAACCAAGGAGCACTGGGAACCAGAGGGCTGGGGCAAGAACTCTATATCTTTTATTTAACACTATACACGTACTCATATCCTAGGACTCTCATGCTGATGCCTAGGCAGAGAGTGCTGAAAATAGGTTGCTTCCCTGTATTTCACTGACCATTCCTGTGCCAACAATAGCATAAATAACGTCAATAAAAATTTCTCTCAATACGTGCCCAGGTTGTACTATGAAAGGTTTTCAAAAGAAAATAGCTGCTGCTCAGCAGAATGATGAATTAATGCATTAAACTGTCTAGGGCATTTACATCATGGACTAAGGATATTAACAGAATAACCAGTTTTGAAGAATGCCTTCAAGTGACAAGCTACAATTTGACCACTGTGGCAAATAAAAGACTCAGCTCTAGGACTTTAACCCCTTTGCTGCAGCAGGGAAGCGGAGAGCAGCTGCAGGAACCACACCACTGGACTAGGAATCTTTCAGGCTAAGAGATAAATGTTATGAGACAACATTTGAGTCATTTTACAAGAAAATCTTAAAACCTCTAACTGGAGACTTAAAACCAAAGCCCAACAACAAAAACCAACAAAAAAGGCAACTTCATCCTGATTTTTCCTTTACAATAACCAAACCATGACAAACTACTAACCCTGTGCATAATTGCATTTTATGGTCCATGCACTTATTTGTACGCTTGTATGAGATGAGGAGGAAAGAAATGACTTCTGCAAAGCAGTCACTTCAGAGCTGTTAGCTTTGCACCATCAAGGTGATAATGGTATTGTTTGACAGCTATGCACATATGGGAGATTTACCAATCCCTCCCCGCTATTAGCAGTGATTTATTTAACTCAGCAGCTGAAAACACTAGGGTTTACTCAAGCTTCAAACATAGTCAATGGCAAGAATGCCACTGACTCTCTGGAGAAACTGAACCATCGAAAAGATGCATATTACAGGTAATGTGTATTCTTTCTAAATGGAGTTCCTTGAAGGTCATCACAAACTAAAACACCCTTTGAAGTGCAGGGCTGTTCAACTGCAGTCAACCTAGAATTCATTAAACAAGAAAGGGATTCACTTGCTGGAAAGGTGAAGAAAACAGCTGCTGTGAGCTGTTTACAAGCAGAATCTCTTAACAAGAGATCAACAAATATGCTGATTTACCTGAACTGAGGCATTAATGCTCTTTGGTGTCTCTCTCCTCTGAATACATTAAAGCTCTAGTCTTTTTATAAAGGCAAAACCAGATGCTTTTGTGATAACTAGACATTAAATGCTTTCTCACTTACTGTCCTAAACTGGACTGTTGCCAGCTCAAGCATTATTTTAGTGTTTTCCTTAAAGCTACAGCAGTTTTAAGTAGGAGGATCTCAGCTTTTAACGTAACATTTTACACAAGTAATTTAGCATTTGTTGTTTTCTGGAATAAAGGGGAAAATATGTCACCAATTTAAACTCAAAAACTAGCTAGAAAAATTTATTCTTTACCTAAATTCAAGTAAAAATAAATCCAGAGTTTTAACCTAGTTTCTGGCAGTCACTGGATACTTGGAGCTAATCCTACCAAGTCTATAGCATTTGTTACTGCACTAGCTACTCCTTATCCCATTGTGTGTGGGAGAGAGAGTGCAGGAGCAGTCACGTGCAAACACCTATGCCTTTAGTCCTTCTTGCCCCAAAAAAGTTTAGGGTACATAGTCATTTTGGGGAGAGAGCCAAGCAGGTAGGAGGTACATATGCTTCATATATTTTAGTACTAGTAGAGGAGAGGTAGATGGATAGACACATAGATAAGAAGCTGAATAGAGGAGCAGCACTTAGTAGGTACATATGCTTTGTATCTTTAAGTACTAATAGAGGATAGATAGATAGATAGATAAGAAGCTGGGCAGAGAAGTGGCACTTTTGCTCTTCCTGCCAAAGATAACAGCATGTGTTAATTCCCCATCAGACATCAGTGTACCACATAGGCACACTCTTCCTGAAAGGCAACTCTGTAAAACAGACCCCCCAAGATCCATGGTTCTCAGAAGACATGTTTGAATTATAATTGCAGCACTCAGCTCATTTATAAAATGATCAGTTGCCTACCTATATCTAAATACATTTAAAAGTTTGGAATTTTAAAAAGAAAAAAAAAAAGAAAGTTTAATCTATTCCTTTAATCTATTCCCCCCTAACACATGCTCTCTGTGCTGTCCTCCCAACTTCCAGATGGTAAGCCATTTCCAAAAACATGTCATTCTTTCTAAAATATAACCCAACCAGAAGCTATTAGTTTGATGCAGCTATTAGTGGCTGGATTCTTTGGCTTGGGTTATGCAGAAGATCTGATTAAATTATTACAATGGCCACATTTGGCCTTAAAACAAAAATAATACAAAACAACACAACACACAACATCTAATTCCCCTTTTCCCCTTCCAAATACCACAAATAGCTGGAGACTAACTTTCTTCTATGGAAAGAAACCTAACAGTATATGCTGTGGGTACACCAACCCATGCCAGTGAAGTAATTTTATTTGTTTCATCCCCATAGTGATTGCATAGTATTTCTGGGAAGTGGAGCTCTTGGCTTACAAATCAGGACCCACAGGTAGTATTCTTACTGTTACATGAAGCTCTGTGCAACACATGGTGCTCAGAAGGTGCAGCACTTGGTGCTTGTCCACTGATTTACCTGCCGTACCTGCACCTTCCCTTCTGCAGGAGGACTTCAGTCAGTTTGGGGCTGTCTTCAGGTCTAACTCCAACACTGGAGGTGGCTTTTGGCTTCTAACTCTCCATTAAAAACTAGACTCTGGAAGGTATTAAGAGCTTTTACAAGATACTCTGTACGTCCAAAAAAAAAAAAAGTGATAGAAACTGGGTGCTTTCCAGATTTAAACTCTAACTTGCAAGAGCTAATACTAATCTTTCTTGTTAGTACCTGCACCCCTTACAGAGTCTGTCAGGCATGATACACCTGGGTATTTTGGGAGTAGGCCAAGCGTACTGAGTCTAAAATTTTGTAAGGGGATGCTTGTTGGGAGATGGGCAGCTATTTTCTCTGACAGCCCACCTGAGATGAAGTATAAAAGGCTGCCAGCTTCACTTTGTTTCCTCCCCATATTTTCTTGGTTTAGATTTCAGTAAGTCTATTCATAGATACAGGAGGTCACTCTGCCTGGCATTGTTTAGCATCAAGAGTATCGTTCATGTGGTAGTTGTGCTACATAGGGATTAAAACAGAATATAGGGCCTTAAGGCACACAATGTGCATATTGTGTCCCAGACAGAAGCATTTTGAGAAACTCTGGAGAGAGAACCAAATATTTTAAAGTGTTGTTAAAAGCAGCAAGCCAAGCTTTATGGAGCAAGTCAAAATTTAGCCTTGGTGTAATGCAACTGGATTTCTTGATTCAAATGGCCAGAATTCGATTGGGTACAAATCAATTAAACCTCATTTTCTGGCCCAAAGCTTCCTAAAGACAAAATCTCATCAAGGCATTTGCTTCTTGATAGTATTGAAAAATGCATCCCAGCAGTTGTAACACTGGGAGAATACCAAACAAACCTCCTGCTCTCTCCAAGGCCAGCACCACACTTACTCCAGACGCTGCAGTTACTAATCAACGTCAGTTGGATTTCACACTAATATCCCAATTAATCCTCATTATTTCAGCTGCTGCAGATCTCATTACAAATCTCTAGTGTGCATACAGTGGCTGCAGAGGCATAAGATTAATAAGAATATAGGATAAAGACATAGGTAGCCATTCATCATAATTTGGTTTGCCATGCAGATAGTAAAACATGTTCTTGCTGAAAGTAAACGCACATAGCAGTATGTTTTCTGTATCTTTCCTCTGATTTTGTTTTGGTAAATCTTATGGTCAAAACCACCCCGCAAGAGCAAATTTATTACTAAAATTTATACCACAGGTTGTATTTCCTTCTTTAAAGTGGGCTGATGCCTGAAGGAGGTGCAGGGGAAGGTTAGGAGTGGAAATGTTACTTTTTCTGATACCTCCAGATCCAGGACAATAACTTGACTGACAAACAGACAGTTCTTCATTCACTTTGGTCCTACACTGAGAAAAAAAAAAAAAGCTTTCCATAAACTGTCAAGTTTATTTAGTCAGGAGAATAAATTTACATTACAGATGTTTATAAAGGAAATACTCTTCTTGCCGTTCTCCATCAGTTTTCCATGCCAGCCCTTTCCTGTTAACTGGATTTCTCAAGTCAAACAAGATTTATTAGGAACTGGGGAAATTTACGCATGCCTTTTACACACAAGGGGCTGGTGGATGCTATGCCTGATGAAACCAAAGATGATCAACCCACAACCTGAGGGAGGGGAATGAAGACATTGTTCTTTGAATCTTAGTGCAAGAGACCAAGGGACTTTCCTTTCCCTCAGAGAAAAATAAAGTCTTGCCCAAGAAGTATATCCAGACAAACAGGGAAATTGCGTCGACAGCAGATGAGCTTTGTAAAATGAGAAACTGGAATTAAAAATGGAAATGTTAACACTATGGATTGTGTTAGCTAGTCAGGTGCAAAAAAAGGAGAGATTATGCCTTAGATACAAAGTCCTTCAAGGTGTCTACATATTAGCAATAGCAGTTCAAGCTGACAATTTACATCAAGCAGAGCTGGTTTACTCAGCTCTGACATACGGGATTAGTTGTGTGTCAGAAGGTGAAATCATTAAGACCTCTTTCACCTGAAGTTTCCTAGTTAATTTTAAGTAAAATACATATTAGTCTCTGCATACAGATCATCTTGTCGGTTACAGGTGTCTGTTGGTTGGAGGGCCTCTATTAAATATGTTGATAATTTCTTTACCTGGCTGGACCCCATCCAAATAGTGTTAATAGATTATCCTAATCCCAAGTATCTTTTTATAATCTGTGTTATGTTTACTAATGCAGTTGACAACATTACAACTAGAAAGAAAAACCATTGTCTGCCGAAGAGTCTAAAAAGTTCAACATTTAGAAAGGTAATTGATGAGAAATGAGCACATCTCTCTGGTGCTAAGGCTGTTGAGGTTAGCAAAGCCATAGGAATGGCTGAACCCAAGCAGATAAATTCAGGACTGATCAATCCTTTTTCTCGTCCCTTTCATGAAATCCAAGATTAAATGTTTTTAAGGTTTGGCAAGAGGGACTTTGTTATTCTTCCACTCACCCCTTTCTTTTTCACATGCTTCTCTTATTTCTTGGCTCTGTCTGGGACCAGGAGCAAGGGTAGGATGCTCTCATCTTTCCAGCCTGACTAGAAAAGGGAAATATTAAAAATCTAATGAATAGCATGTCTCCTGGATATTTCCAGCCCAATTTTGCAGATACAGCTGTAGTTGAGATAATTAACAAGACTTCTGGGAGCTTACTTGAATGGAATTATTTGGTTGCTCTGTGACACTAATTAAAGCATACGTGAGATAAGATAGTTGGTATGGATTAGTGGAATCTGTCACTACCTACAATCTGTATTTTCAGCTCAATTTTATAAGGTGGGAGCACTCAACACACTGATGTCCTCAGCTTTCACCAAAATCTCTCATTTTCTAAAGGATCTGAGCCCTAGAGAGCAGCACTCAAATAAATTTATTTTGCTTCAATAGACACACCATTAAGAAAATTGCTCTTTCATTTGCAATCACATCAGGCATTTAGCCTATGTAATCCAGCTTGCACTTTGCTACAGCTTCCCACTTTCCTGTTCCTTTCACTACTGACAGCTTGAGCAGTTCATTGCCTGGCTGCATTGTACAATACAGGCCAACATACTGGCTGTCTCTGGAAGATGAGACATTTCCCCTTTGTAGAAGTCTCCCGCTCAAGCAGCTCAATATCAATTGCACTGTCTATGGCTGCATCGTGCAGAGGGCTTCCACTGATGTCAGAACATGCACTAAACACTGCGCTGAACAGAGTGCAGAATTTTGCCCTTATTTAGTGAAAAGAGCTTGGACACATGTTGAACTGATGAGCTCAACTGGGTGTATAGCAAATAGCCGCAGTCATTTGCCAAGCTTTATTTAACACTCTTTAAAAAGTTTATTTTGTTAAAGCAAAGCCATTCTAAAGCCTTTTGACTTGGGATCCTGTGGACAAATCTGCTTGAACTAGAGGAATGTGTGAAGGGAAAATCCATACAAAGTATCTGTAAAAAGATACTAGTGATTACAGTGTGATCTGTGATTATTTAAGTGGATTCTCTAACACGTTCTTGCTGACATAATTAGCTATATTACTTATTCTGTTACACTACAGTAGCTAGCCATATGGTAGCTCACACGTTTTTGGGGTG
Organism: Pterocles gutturalis; assembly: GCF_000699245.1. NCBI lineage: Eukaryota > Metazoa > Chordata > Aves > Pterocliformes > Pteroclidae > Pterocles > Pterocles gutturalis. The sequence goes on along the minus strand of NW_010108229.1, from coordinate 72,380 downwards.
GTTTTTTAATTATTATTTGTAATTTTTAAAATTTTAAAATCTAGTATGGAACATACATTACATGATAAATTACCATATACTACCTTAATAAATTGATATTTAGATCTAGCCAACACACACTAATTTTGCTAATTAATTGTCAGTATGTGCCCAAGAGTGCTGCTCCTCAACATTGTAAATGTCATAAATTAGCAAATAGACAGAATCATTTACAACTGTATTGCTCCCGATTACAAGCAAATTCTGCCATGCATCTTCTGTGACAAAACAGGAGAGGAGCAGAGGGGGAGAGGAGGTGGCAGAGTGGGGAGACAAAGCAGGTGGCAGGACCCACCAGTGGAGAGGCAGCAGCTAGGGGAACCTGTTCCTGCAACACTTCACGTACACTCGTTTCTTTGCTGTTATTCCCTGTTGGCCATTTATGTTACCAACTGTGGCACACAGAGAAGGGAGACAAAAATTTGAACATGAGTAATGCTGTTAGAGGATGTCACCTTTGAGCTCAGAGGAATCAGCTGTCGAGACTGCCGAGCATTAAAGGTCTCACATAGTGGTTCCTAGCTATATCCACTGGCCTTAATTTTATTGGGTTTGAATTAGTTCTTCAGTCATGTTATTTTGAGTGATTTTGACAGAGTAAGGTCTGTAGCAAAGAGGAAAGCTTCCTCTGTCTCTCTCTTCCTCCCCTGAGGAGGAGTAGGAATTTTCCTTACAGTATTCAGTAACTTTGCACCCTGGAACCCACCAAAAAATTTTGCAAGTAAAGCCTGCTATTTCTGTTACACACTTTATTGTAGGAGTTATAGTTCATCATTTTCTAGAGATTATCTGCTCTCTGTTCCATTAGGGAAATTCAGCTACAACAGTTTCTGCAACCTCTCTTTGTACTTGTTGGTCTTAAGCCGCCTGAATCTACTGATGTTAAATCCCAGCACTGTAACGCCAGTCCCAGATGATATATCAGCCCCACAGCAATGAATAAAGATGCATTCAGTTGCCAACTCTGATGAAGTAAATTGATACAGGGACTTATTTGCCTACTCCATGGTGATATTGGCCAGGTTTTCCACTATCATTACCAGCGAATTTCTGATGTTTTTCTGTCTTCAACGTGACTATAAAGTACTGCCTATTGCAAATTTTTAAAGACTTGCATAAAAAATGTAAGCAGTTTTCCAGTTCTCAAGACTGATTCAGAGGAAAACCTAGCATCTGAGAACTCACCCAGAAATTACAAACTTCTCCAGGAAAAATTCACCCTTCAACCATTACCCAGGGCTGTACTCGCAAAACTACTCTGCAGTGCCATCGTGTGACACAAAGCAGTGCTCAGTGGGAGTCCAGGTTTGTGGGCTCAAATCCATCACGACAGCAATTATGAAAAGCCACAGAGGAAGATATTCACTTCGCAGACTGCAAATTAAACATTTATTTGCAAATTTTGATGAGACAGGTCTTAAAGCACTACAGGGAAGGGTTCCATTTCTCAGTGCAGTACCATCTTTAAAGGTATCACTAGTTACAGAAAAGCACTGTAGAGTTATCCTGGGTCATATTCCTGACATTGCTATTAGCTATTATTAATTTGCAAATTGAACCTTAGGAAAGTCAGCATTTGACTGTGTCTGCCCCTCAGAAAGGTAGTTACTCCAATATATATCTGTACAGAAACTTTTCTCAGCTGCTGCCTAACCCTGTAGAATCCGAGCTCTCTAACCTTAGACTTCCTGTGCTCTTCCAACGGCACTTCACCTGCTGCCTCTGTATCCATCGCATGTCCAAGACACATCAGTATCTATAAAACGGGTTATCTTCTACCCGTATTCCTGGACCCTGTTGGTCTTTGCAGAATATACAAAACTGAGTGAGCCCTGCTCCAAATAGTTTTGAGGAAGAAAGAGAAGTTAGTGTTGTCCCTCCTACTCCATGCACATAGGGAGAATTCATTACCTTCTGTTTAAACACTTCTCGTTAGCACAATTTATTTGTTATTTGCTGACCTAAAGGAGTGAGTATGACTTTTGCCCAGTGGTTAGAGAACTTACTTGGTATACAGGATGGTAGTGCTTTAGTTTCACTAAATAATTAGCCCCAAAATAGTGACACTACAAATATAACCAACTCACACAAGGCAGGAGTTCAATCATTTTTCTCAGGTCTGGTGCCAAGATACAAAAGAGAAATTCAGTTCTCTAGCCCTTGTGTAGAACCAATTTATCTTCATTCTTTCACGGAAAGATATCCAAAGCCACCTGAATGCCAAAACGAAAAAAAAACCAAAAAAAACCAAAAAAAAAACAACCCCAAAAAACAAACAAACAAAAAAAACCCCTCAAAAAAATAAAAAAACCCAAAAAACCAAACAAACAAAAAAAACCAAACAAAAAAACCACCACCAACAACAAAAAAAAACGAAACCCCAAAAATTGTGTGTGTATGGGGAATATCTAGCAACACAAAATAACAACCTCTATCTAGTTCCTTTTACTAAGCAACAAGTGCTTTACTGTTAGAATTTATTCTTATGTTCATAGGATGCTAAAACATCTGCTGATTTGTGGGAAACTTTCACACCAAATTCTGGACTACAGGTTCTGCTAGGCAACCAGATGACTAAGCAGTGATCATCTCAATGTTTAACCATTTTTGTGACATTTGCCAATTCCCCCAGGTATAGAAATGACCTAGTAATGTTCTCTAGCCACATAAGAGTGTAATGAAAGTCATGTCTTTGCTCTATCAATAAACAGGGTTTGAAGAATTCAATGAAAGATACTGTTTAAATGCAAGTCACACTGCAACATATGAAATAAAAATTAGATTTTGTTAGGAATGATCTTTGGGTGAAAAAAGTTTATGAGAGAAATGCTTTAGTGGTTGTCTGAAATAAAATGACAAGAAAATAATTAAGGTTTGACCTTTGGAAGGCCTTCCTTGTTAGAATCAAAATACAACAATGAGCTTTAATATTAAATACATTCTAGGATAACTACTCATTTCCTTATTATGATTTTTGTAGTTACAGGAAATAAAACTGTTATTGATTGAACAGACTGAAATAGTTTAATAGCTTTTCTTCTTGAGAACAAAAATAATCTAACTCTTCCTTTATCATAATTCTTTGAATAGACATTAGCCATATGTGCTCTGGAGAGAGAGAGAGATTCATGCCTGTGATTAAAACACCCTTAAAATAAAGTAAAATAAGAACTGCAGCCTGACACTATAAGCACTGGAAGTTAAACAGATCTACTGAAAACCTAACTCCGCATCAAGGCCATTTACTGCAGCTCATCAATGCAGACTATTTCTGGTCCAGCCTGACAAACAATTCAGCTACCTGTTCTATCTCAGCCAGAAACTAAAAGCATAGTTTTTCCAGACAAAACCCCTTAGATTTAAGGCACATAGTTTTACAGACACAGTGCATAGTAATGGTTTCTTACTCAGCTCTACAAATATGCATAACAGAGTTCACAATTCAGATGTATTACTCACACTGCTTTTGGGGCTACATTGTCCCTTATATACAAGTTATTCTTCAGTGCCTGCAGTAGCTTCCCACAGAATTAAATGCCAACTGCTTTTGCTATTATTGACAGAAAAAAAACCAAACCATCCTTTCCTTAATTCCTACAAAGTCTCAAGAGGAATCACCCCAAAAAGAAGTGTCCAGCAGTTAATTTTTCAGATGTGAGAGAGCATACCACTCAAAAATTCATGTAAATAGAACTGTTTCGCTCAAGAATAAATGCTTCTGCTAAGCAGGTGAAAATGTAATAATTTGTGTGACCTGCTCTGCTAGTTCTATATTTAGTTACCTGGAACATAAAACATTACTCAGTCTCTAGATTTATGTTAATCTATGAAGGCTCTGACATTTCTGGCATCTTAAGTTCAACTCATCACGCAAGTTTGATAGTTTTAATCAAGCAAAACCTCACGTAACAGTGGAGTTTGATAAAGTAACCACGATTTGTGATGCTTCACTGTATGTATGTCAGAACTATTGCGGGTGGCCAAAACCAGCTTGCTGAGCAGTAAAATGTAAATAATTTTAAATGCTCTTTACTTGTAACAAGAAGGTAAAGACAAAGTTATGCAAAATTTATTTGAAATCTTACCTTTTCAGAACTAAAGAACACTCACTCTAGACAGCATTGACAATCTTAAAACTACATGTATAAACAAACAGAGCCATTAACTAGCTTAAGTTGAACACAAACAACCCAGCAGCAACACCATAAATGCAAGAGATCTGATTACAGTGTCTTGCAGCCCTCCACCACAGCTTCAACTCACTTTTTAGCTCTGTGGAATTTCCCTTCCCCTATGGACTTGGAAGAACATCCAGATTCCTGCAGCTGGATACTAAAGGGATCCATGCATCTACACAGGAATATAAAGCTAGTCCAGCCTTCATTTGAGTCTGTGGAGGCTCATCTGAGTCTCCCGTTGTAGAGAAATTATTTCTAACAGATCTTCCACCAGCTTCTATGACTATTTCCATTTTTGACTATTGCTGCATAATACAAAATATTTAAATTAGAAAACTACTATAGATATTTGTTATATTTTGCAAATAATTTTTTGCAGAAGTTTAAAAAGAAGCTTCTACCTCTCAACAGATTAAACAAAACAGGAAAAGTCAGGAAAGTTTAAGAATAGTTCCAGTTTTCCAAAGGCTTTCCCATGTCCTTGACATCCTTACTGCTTTGGAAGCATGGTTTTCATCACAGAAGACCTATGAGTTTGGCTTTTGCTCAGCTTCTCTCTTCCATATTAATTTTATGGTAGATGTTTCCTCTTCCAACAGTCTATGTTGTATTTTCAACTCAGATTTATTTTCAGCACTTGATAATATGCCATCAGAAGTCTTAATTCATCTTCTCTTTCTGCTGCTGTTTGTCATCATCAGAAGACTGCCTCCAAAACTTTAAAAAAACAAATGTGGGAACACGTGTAGAGACAGGCCATATCCTGGTGCCATCATCTACGAGAAAAATGTGTTCTCCAATGACACTGGAGTTACAGTAGAAATTCAAAAGAAGTCTTTCTATTTTCATGTTTTTCTGAGGAATGTTAAAATACCACATGATGTAGGGGAAAAAAAACCCCACACAATGTAAGTCTGAATATTAATGAGGCAATTTACTATGCACAATTATTTTTGAGGTTTTTTTTAATCAAATACTGCTTTCACTTTTTTTAGGCCTTCAGGATACTTTTGAATTCTGTCTCTTTAAAAAAATTGCAACCATGCCATTCACCTCAGTATGCCTTGGAGCAAATCCTGGTACAGATGGGCTTGTGTCAAACGTTTAGCTTGGGAGAATCTGGGATGTGGAACTGACCTTTAGCAGCTAAGACCTGTTTTATAAACTGCGTAAAAGCTTCCAAGCTGTTGTCAATCATCCTCACAGTAAGTTGAACCAAAACTCTTAGGGAGAAAGATCATTTGCTTATTGTTTTTGACCAAGTGAAAGGACTTTTTCCTCCTTTTTATTTAAGAAAAAAAAAAATAACTACAATGTACAATCTACTGCCGTGTTCCTTTAAGAATGTTTTGGTTAACTAATCCCTACTGGAAATAATTCTTTCTGTCTGTACTCCCTAACAATTTTATTTGAGAAATCTCTTATTATGTGCTTCATTTTTTTTCTTTTTTTTTTAAACTAATACATAGCCTCAAGGATTATTCCCTGTTCAGAAGCTTTTCTTCCTGCTTTATCAAAGTGTGTATGGATTTTTCAAAGAAATTATATAGTGAAATAAATGAGACATTTAAATGCTAGTTTCCTGAGTCACAGACATGACTGATGTGTACGTATTTTTAGCATATGCTGCTATGTGTTCCAAAAGCTGTCAGGTGCACAGTGCTTGCACATCACGCACAATTTTAGATGTCAAGAGAACGCAGTGTTTCTTAGAAGTGATTAGCTAACTGGATAGAGGAAAATATATGTTTGCCCGTGCTTGTAGCATACAGTCAGGCTTGTAGCATACAGTGGTCCTCATTAAATCGTGAAAGAGTCCTGTGTTGTACTCAGGGCCTCAGCAAGTGCAATGAGAGTGTTGCACAGAGTGCAACATAAAACCCCTCCAGAAGAGTCCGGGGCACCCAGACTGTGAAGGTCCAAGCCTTTAGAGGCAGAAGACAGTCTAAATCACAGAGCCTGCTTCCTTATGAGCAAGAGCAAGACCACAGCCAGACAATTTACGGAAGAGTTGAGGCACCAACAATATATCCCAGCTAGTAGTCACAGAGGGCACCTTTGTCCCTGTACCAAATGCTGAGTTTAGGATCTTGATTCCTGATTTCCATCTTGATTTGTGGTATTTGGTTACTGAAACTTATGTCTTATTGTTTCAGGTCTATACCAAGCATTTCTGGCACCTTTTACCTTCAGAAGGAACCAATTTTCTCTCCTCCCATTTTCAAACAAAAACTGAAGTAATTTCCTTAGGAGAGAGGTAGCATATGTTCAGGTTGCTGATCACACAGCTTCAGCAGTTGACAATATACGATGTAATTCTCACAGTAACTACTCATGGGAAACTTCTTCCTGGCACAAAGCTCCTTAACGAAAGATTAGCACCATGCTGACCTGATGCTAAATATGTGTGCTTGATAATGAAGTTAAATAAAGTAACTGTCTCTCTCATACACAGCAGCAAGAAGTTATGGATAAAGTAATCCACAAAATATGCGTTTGCAAGAGAGACTGAATTTAAATATGCTTGCACAAGGTTCCTCTTTACAGACAATGTGAATGGGATTAAGATACGAAAGGTAAAAGATAGGAAAACATAACCATAGGTGCTTTGTAGCTTTCTCCTTTTAATACATTAGTTTCAGAAGACTTAAGTTATCATGTTGACATTACTGAAAATTTTAGAGTAAATCCAATACAGCCAAATGGCAGTCTACCTCAGTCCTATTAACAATTTGACTCAGTACATTTAAAACAGACTTTTTCTGACAAGATTCCACTAGAAAATGAAAAACAATTGTGAAAAAAATGACTTTTTTTTCCTCTCAGAAGATGCAGAAAATAGGCTTGTTTATTCCAGAAAACCATGTAAAACTGCAGAAAAATTCACATTCGGTCAGAATTTTAGCAAACAGAAAGGATGTGGGTCTTCTTTGCAGCCTTTTCTCATCTTTGTTTTTAAACAAAGAGATGAGAATTATAAAATGAGCAATGTTTTAATTAGATATAACCAGATTTAAATTTGAACAATTTTTTTAACTACTCCTAAAACCATTGACTTATAATTAGCAACTTCTTATAGGAAACACTCTAGAGATTGCCAACCCAGAATTAAAATAGCCAAAAATCAGTGAAGATACTACTCATCAGAAAACCAGCACCTATAAAAAAAGTTTTAGCAGGGAGCAATAGGAATCCAGCAAGATGCATTTATGAACTGTAGGCCCAAGTAGGCCCATTCTGCTAGATACCTTCAAGAAAAATGGCAAAGATTTTTGTCCTCCACACTTTTTAGCCCTGTTCATTATCTTCACACTACAAACAGTGACAAATTTCAAAATAATTTAAGAATTTACATGTTGGGGTTCCTTCACATATTTAATTACTATGTGATTAAAAAACTGGGAGATGCTCTTCCTGATGTTGACCTTCTGCCTGTATGTGAAGCGAGTTCCTTTTACAACAGATAAAATGAGAACAGCCATCCTTCCCCATTCGATAGAGTTGAAGGCTAAAGAGATAGTGGGTCATGTATATTCATTTCATAGGAGATGGAAGGAGTGGAGGCAGCAATGCTGGTTTCAAAAATGACTACATCTGGCATGGCTTTTGTTCCTACCATGTGGTAATAGTTTGTGGTTCAATTAGAGAGAAGGTAGAGGACAGTCATTCTACATTAACATTTTATTATTTCAGAAGGTGTGAACTATATATCATTGTAGAATCAGTTGCCTTCCTTGTTTTCCCATCTCCTGAAAAGCAGTAAGTTTTGTATCCCCATAAGATGCAATCAATTAGAAAACTATCCCTGAGAGTTCATGAATTAAAGAAAGGCAAAAGACAAGAAATTCTCCCTCAGGATGCACGGGCTTCAAAGTAGCTTTATCTCCATTGGCAGATGAGACATTGCAGACAGAAGTATTTATAGAGGTTGATGCTAGGCAATCTGAAGAATCACAAGTAGGTTAGAAATTTATTTTAAACAAGAAAGTGCTTTTGAATCCTTCAGGATACTGGCCACCAAAGATCAAATATATATACACAACTTGTTGTGTACTTTTGTTGTAAAAGCAACTCAAACACTGATGTCTCACACACCTATCTGTTATAAATGGTGGATCACCCTCCCGTAGGTTATGGAAATCTGCTGGTCTAGCCCACTACTGAAAACCTGGGCCAGAGAGAAACCCAGATGCTCACCTTTCAGAAAGATTTTCTAAAAAAAAACATTCTGAATCTGCAGGATTGGGTTTCGGCTCATTACAAAACCATAAACTGAAGTTAGCAGGTTCATTTGGAGGCCTTACTTCTCCAGGTTTTGCATTCTTCCAATTCACTTAGACTTAACTTTGATACATGATTTTTCACTTATATTAAACTTCAAGCATTTAAATGCAAGGTTTTCAATTTCATTTCCAGTATCAGAAAGGATATCTGCACCAACTATTTACTAATGCCACAAGAACTCAGAAAGTCAGCAAGGATAAGAGGCAAGGCTACAGAGGAAAACAGAAAGGAAGGAAAGAGCTTTGTAGCCATCAGGGAAGACTATACAACAGGAATAGTGCTGAGCCTATGTTAGCTAAAGCTAGTTATTTGTATCTCTAAAACCAGGTTGAAAATACTGAACCACAAGGATTCTAGCTGGTTGAATCACACCAGCCTCAAGAGAGGCACAAAAGCTGACATTAAAACTGATCTTGTATTTTCCCATCTCCCACTCTTACAAATCTATGAATACTTTCCTTTCTTCAAAATAATAACAAAGAGAAAAAAAACCCTTCCAAACTCAGTAATATGCAGAGTATCATAATTCCCATCTAAAATAACACTGGCTGAGAGATACACCTCTGTCTGGGAAAGAGCAGAGGTACTTGTACAATCACAACTATTTCTAGTCAAAATTCTGTGGGACACAGATTTACAGCAGCACTCCCCTGATAGGGCTGTGAGATATTAGCTTTCCCTGGAAGGAGACACTCTTTTGCCAATAATCAAGACCACCCTAATGGCATGGAGGAAACACACAACATTACTGGCAGCACAGTGTTTTCTGTGTCAGTTTACAGACATGTGAAAGCTTCATGTCAGCACAACCTCAAGCCCTGCCATGCTTGTGCCTGCTGGCACAGGCATTGCTAATGTTTTGTTTTTCTTCACTTTTATCAAAGTGAGACCATAAGCATTTTCCCTGTTTATTTCTGCTTCTGCCTATGCTAGAAACAGTTTTGGCACTCCATATGCTTTTATCAGAGAGAACAGCCCCATAACAACAAATCATTATGGGTTTTCATTTTGAAAGCAAATCATTAAAGGACAGCCTTATTTTGCTCTAATGCCTTTTAAAACGCCTTGCATGTTTAGAGGATTTTCTGCCCTGATTTAAAATGCCCATAAGCCATTTCATTTGGGGGTCTGTTTGAAACATAGGATAAACTTCTGAGTGCAGATCCTTACTCCCTGTAAAGCACTGTGAATATTATCACTAGTGGAGTGATACAGATAAATAAAATGTACTCAGTGGTATTGAACAGAAAGCAAGGATAATATGTTAATCAGCTTGTCATCTCCAGGTCAAAATTTACATTTTAGCTGTAGACGTCATCCAGAAAACACATAGCCTTGTTATACAGCACCAGGTACTGGGTCCAGGACTCACTTGGGACATAATGGAAGTGGAGGAGACGAAAGTGAAAGCATGAGAAAAAGCAATTGTTTGGAGGCAGTTATTGGTTTGTCTTTTGGGCTTCAAGAAAGGAAAGAATATTTACTGTTGATTTTTTTCAGCTTTGCAAATCCACTTATAATGCTACATGAAACGCCTTATACAAAGAATATTTTTTCCCTTTTAATTTTGGCCCAGACCACTTGGTAGCGCCCTGTTTAAGCACAGAAAGGGTTTTATTTTGAGAGTTCAGAGCTCAGTGACATTTTTGAGGTCTCCGTTCCATCTCAAGTTATACTCCAAAGAATGCCTAGCTTTTGGTGGTGAGATTATGAAATTTGAAAATATGAACAATCAGCTGAGGAGCAAAAGAAAAGAGAGAGAGGATTAGCTGTAGCAACAACTCTGCAAAATGAGACGCTACTGCAATCCAGCATGAGGGGAATGAAATTTAGAGTGGAAAGGGAGCTATAGGAGAGTTAAATAACAACCTAGGGAAACACTTTTGTCTATTTAAATAAAAACTGTGAGAGATAAGAGGTAGAAACTCCTCTGCAGAGAAATTAAAAATATACAAGCTTGCTCCAAGTGAAAAGGAACTAAAATGCAGGAGCTGTGAATTCCAGAGAAAATGGTATTTCTGTACTACTTTAGCTGCAAGCAGGATCTCTTTTTTTCAGGGCACCAAAGTCTTTGTGCTTTTAAACCCTTACTCTCCCTGCCTCTCTGCTCTCAGATGTAGTGCCACAAATCTTCGAACTAACCAGAGAAATTGAGGAGCAGAGAATGACAGCAGTTTTGCAAAGTACCATCATAAGTCCCTAATTCACTCCATTTAGAGCACTAAATTGCCATCGTCATCCACTGAGGCCTTTCAGACCTAGTAACTAGTGAGCCCACATCCAGGTCTAATGAGAAGTCCATTGAGAGAGGACTGAATGAGTCACCAGGTAGGGCATCACTACCTCCTCACAGGGGAGTAAGCCAGCAGTCACCACAAGATAAAGAATAATCAGTTCCCAGTTTCCCCTCCCTTTCCCCATCTGTCAGATCTTTAAAATCAGTGACATTTCATTCAATATGTATTTGGGAAAAAAAATAATTGTAATAATTTCTCCTGACTTCTTGGTTAAGAAAGAACGTGGACTTTTTGCCCTGTTTCCCACATCAGGGCTTGAACAGCTTTTAGGAAAGGATCTAGAAATGCACTCAACACATCTTCCATAAATGAAAAGTTCAAAGGCCTGAAGATGCTGACTTCTAAAAGAAGAATAACGCAGCTGATTGGGGCTTTATTTATATCATCAGAAAAAATGTGTAAAATTCATACAGTCCTTTGATACTGGTGAGCTTCAGAGGCACACAGCAGCCAAGCCTATAACAGGTTTTCTGTGAGTAGCCAGGAACTTTCCTATCTATTGTAAAACTCACTTCTCCAAATTACAGAAAACCCTGCCAAGCTTGGAATCACATCGGCTCCAAATGCTAAGCTTATTAACTGTGGTACTAAACTGCATACAAAATGTGTGCAAAGAGATTTGCCACACAACTCTTCAAATCACAAGAGCTCCTGGAAAGACAAAAAAAAACCCTTTCTCAAAATTATTTCCTTTTCCAGCTCACCTCAGACAAGCTAGCATTGTCCTCAATCTTTGAATACCAAAAAGTCAATACCAAAATATTTTATAAACAGGAATGTATGCAATTTATGCTTGGATATAAAAATATGTGCCTTTCATAAGGCTCTCCCACAAAGCAAAGACAATCTTACTGAAATAAAGACAATAACAAAGGGGTTGTCTAGACAAGATGCTATCTGTTCCCTCTGTTGCAGTCATCATTCCAAATGTAATCATTACAGTTGTTTCCTGACAAACAATCCTTGATAAGTAATTATGAACGTAAGGAAAAAAAATACTACCTTACTTCTCCATTTCCTTATCTTATAGGAGAAACACAACATTAAAAAAAAAAAATGGAATGCAGTACATTTTATAGGATTTTGAATAAAGAGAAAATAAATTATTAAATAAATTTCAAAAATATTCATTTTCCTTACATTTGGATCTTCTTCCAAGCCAAGGAAAAGTCTATAACTGCTAACCCTAAAGCTAATCATGGTGAAACTTCAGTGACCCGAAATTTAGAAACTGTACCCAAATATTAAGCCTGGTTTTGTTCAAGGAATAACACAAGCTAACAGTGATAAAGAGACTAGCACTTTTTTGTTTTGTTTGTTTTGCTTACTTACCTAATTAGGGATTCTGGACACTTGCACTGCTAAGGTTTCGTACTTATTTACTGTTGGAAACACAATTTACTTTGATCATAGAATCATAGAATCATTAAGGTTGGAAAAGACCTCAAGGATCATCAAGTCCAACCGTCAACCCACACCACCTAACTCACTAAACCATGTCCCTAAGCACCATATCGACATGTTTCTTGAACACCTCCAGGGATGGTGACTCCACCGGGCAGAAGCCTTTCATACCATGTTGTGGCTTCAAAACATCCTCATCCACATGGAAAGATTAAAATATAATCACAGTAATAAAAACAAACAAAAAACCTTAATGAACCAACCAACAAAAACCACAAAAATTCTTCATTGCCCACAACCAAGAATATGTGTTTTGGGATGTACCATCACTAGTCTCCTACATGACCAGCAGGAAAACTGTATTCTTCCAACTCCTTAGCAATGCGCAGCCTTTCCCCAGAAGAGTAAATACTAGCAGATGAAGGCTAGTAAAATTGCACCTCCCTCACACACATGGCAAAACTTAAGAGTCCTCAGCAGCAACTTCTCCACAACCCTCCAGACACTCTGGTGTTTTCCCTCTTCTTTTCTCAAGTTTATCAATTTTCTACTGCTAGATTCCCTTCAGGCTTACACTAGTGCCCCATCAGCACCAGGCAGAAGAAAAGTCATCCCACACGACTGTATTTGGCCTTTCAGATTCAAAGGAAGCACTGCCCTTCCCTTCTGTATTGGCTGGGGCAAAGGCAGTGTTTCATCCGTTGACATGTTTGCAACATGCCTTGACAACTGGCAAGGGAATGAAAGTGTCAGAAAGTTTTACAGGCGTTGGAAAACAGAAAGGAAAAGAAGTCATAGAAAACAGGGAGAGAGAATCCAAAGCACAGCCACAGTGCAACCAAAAAAAGAAAAACTCCAACTCAGTGAACCGCTGCATCCTTTAAAAAAAGTCATTTTTTCCAAGTAAAAACTGAAGTAAATCAAGTACAAAGCTTGTGATTTTGGATATAAAGTCCACTTCAGCAACTAGATCGCTGAGCCAAAAAGCAGCATTGCCAGCAGCAGGATCTGATATGTACTTTGGATACAAAATAATGAAAATATTATCAGACAGCCAACAGAAAAGCTTGTCTGCTGTGCTGAATTTCATGAAATTAACTTAATTTTCTTGCAATTGAAAAAACAGAAGTTGGAAGATCAGGCTATCTAGAGCTACTCTTAAAACAGTGCATGGTTGATTTTTTTTTATTTGAAAACACTAATGCATGTGTGCACACCTGAGACCACAAAGCCCTCACAGAGTTAAATGTAGCAAGGATACAAGCAATGCCTCTTTAGACTTCTTACACATTCTTCATCTTAGCACCTAAGAGCATTCTGGTTTAGAAACTACTAAATTATCTTCAATCCACACTAACCTAAACTCCCCCTATAGCAAGTAATCACTGGATAACCCACTGAAGTCAACAGAAATTAATTTTGTAATTGTTCAAATTTCAGCTTATGGCATTGACTTCAGCAGACAGCCCTGTCCTTGTGTCTTAAAGAAAACTGTCTCTAAAACGCATGTCTTTGAAGCTGGATTTTTACATTCAGTTACCAATTTGCGATTCTTACATTTTTTTTTTTTCTGTTGGAAATATGTTTCAAATAATATGCTGGAAAATATCCACTTTAAGAAGTTTGATTATGGTCAGAAGATTGACATTGTAGAAACATATTCTTCTTGATTCCATATCTGGTTTGGGGGCAGCTTTGATTCTGAGTTGCACAGGGTGAAACAAACATTTATTTCTGTTTGCATTTCTGGGCCTTGGCTGGAACAGAAGAGGTAGCTGACACTACGAATCATTATTAAGGCTATTAGCAAAAGTCAGGCTGAATAATCCTTATTACAGAGTGATACAAGAAGCAGAAGGAATATCTTTGGCATTTCAAACACTGAAATGAGATTTTAGGCTGCTAGATAGTGTGCTACATATCCCTGTTTGCAAGTTAAGAGGCTGTTTCATAAAAATAAGAGTGAAGGAGAACAAATAGAGCATCCCACTGCCATTTCACAGAGATATTTTCTAACTATAGTTCCACTTGTTAAAGACTGGCAGAAGTTTTAACTGACACCTGTTCAGGGAGATTTCTCACATTGACATACAGCATATAGCTTCTTGAGACACTAATGAGGGTTGGTATAAATCTGAATTACTGATTGTTCAGCACAGACTTACAAACATAAATGGGAAGGCTCCTTATTTTGAAAAAGACACAAATACATTAAAACAGTAGCTGCAGGTAGCAACATTTTTATACAGCTTCAAATATAAGTCTGCTTTTTTTGCAGACATAAAATTTTTGTAATTGGTTGATCTTGAATGGTAATGATTTTGACATTTGCTTCACATGAAGCAAGGTCGGATTCTGGTTGCTCTTCTTTCACAAAGAATGTGAGTCAATGAACAGAGAAGGGAAACGGAAGTCAGAAATTCTGGCTCTGAATTTTGTGGACTCCCATAGCTACCTACCGTGATTTTGTTGATGACTACAGAGAGATTTTTGCAAGATCTGTTGCCTTTCTGGAATGACACAAAGTGGTAGGTATGGCAAGCAGCTTCTGAATGCTTACAAATATTTAGATAGAAGTTTACTTTGCACATAAAACAGTCCTGCATATTTCTGTAAGCTAGTTTTCATTGTTTCAGTGTGATATTAAGAAATCTTGTTAGCTGAGTGACAGTTTTGTTTCCACTGGTAAAAGAAACACAAAAGAACCCTGAATAACAACAACTAAAAGAACCAAGTTAGATGTCCCCATCAGCAAAGGTAAAAAGTAATTCAAGTCCAGGATAATCCAGAATCAAGCCAGCTAGAAAAGGGGGAAATTTTAATCCAAACCGTAGACTTGAATTATAGACTGTAATTTGGCCTGAGTTAGGATTTTGATGTGTAAATCTTACTACTTTTAACTCTGTTCAAAGCCAAGTGTGTTTCCAAAATATACCTGAAAGGGACCATTAATCACCAGCCATGTCTAGACTACAAAACTGCTTTTTCAACATTATGCAAATAACATTGTAACACCCAGGTACTTGGATACTTGGTACCATGCCTGGAATTGCAGACAATCATGCATTCAATCGATATTTGAAGTTGGTGAATCCTTCTGTCACCAACTGAAAATGCCATGGCCTAGTCATCACAGCTATGGGCAGGCAGAAATACACTGCAAGTGGGCACCTTTGCTGATGTCTGTGCCCATTCCCAGCTTCCAGTGCTGGCCACTGATGTACTTGACTACATACATATCCTGATTATTCAATTGTATTACTCCCAGACTCTTGTATAATTCAAATACTTGTATAGAATAATTTGGAAAAAAGAACAGTTCAACAGAAGTCAGATAAAAGTTATAAAAACAGGGGGTCTAGCTAGCTAAGGTCAAAACATTTTAAAAAAATCAGCATTAAAGTAACTTTTTGACAGAGCTTATTATCTACATTTAATATTTTTTTGTCATTATTGTTACAATTTATTGAGCTTATCCAAAGGTCACTAAAGTCAGTGGGAGTCTTTCCATTTACATCAGCAGGCTTTGGATTAGCCCAGCAGTTTCAGAAGTACTTTGGTACCGTTTTGGATTAAAGCATCTGCATAAATGAAATCTTAAGTATCTCTGGTGAAGCACTATGGATTTCGAATGGCAGACCTAAGACGAGGGATGAAGAAATCTGGTTTTATATCTGGAGGTGTAGCCACTTCTGTATTTTTCAAAAAATATTGTCAGGAATTATAGTAATTAATTTGTTGAAGCAGTGTTATCTCAACCAGGAAATTGTATCCACAGATTCAGAAAGAAAGAGAGGAGTTAAGTGACATGTACCCGCACTGATGGACTTTGCTAAGCTCTCATTCCCAAGCAGAGATACACTTAAACAAATATAATATCCACTAGCTTCAAGTATGGTTGTGCCCCATTGACAAAGGGCAAAACTGATTCATAAATCTAAGAATGTTCTCACGTCACCTTTTTAAAATGTTTAGTGAGGTTTGGCTGAATCCCTAAGACCTACAGAATTCATCAGAGCTACACTATCAATACTTTTTGTTGCTATCCACAGTAACAAAGTGAACTTACAAATAAAATAGGCACCTAACTAGATTAAAAAGTCATGGTTTATATAAAATATTTTTAATTGGGCTTACTTTGACATTCATCCTTTCCCACAATTAAGCAGATCAGATGACTGGAGGTTCACATGTAAGGAAAGTACCACAGAGATATGTACTTCCAATGTCCTTCAGCTGTCAACAGAATCTACCTCCTTGATGCTAAATCAAACATATCCACGTGTGTTTTCCCCACAGTAAGCTTTAGAAAATACTGTGAATTTCAGGGTGAGTAGAGCTGAGTTACACAACATGGTCTAGGAGTGGATTAGAAGATCAAAGCAGACAGCGTCAAGAACTATATGCGTGCACTATATGCATCTCAGAACATTCATGTCAGAGTAGCCCTAGTGTGGTCTCTGAACCATACTGTACTGTGTAGTTCAAAGGACAATTATGCTCTAAACCTTTGTTTTTTGGATACAAGCCCCTTCATGGATCAGTCTAAGAAGGACCACTCAGTCTTTTTGTCTGTCTCATACAGAGAACACAGCACATTGTTCAGTCCCTGACACTGTCACCTATATAAGGCCTCACAAACAGATGAAGATCTCATTTCTGTTCCTGGTTTTATTCCTGTTCTAGTTCTTACCCTCTCTGTAAAAAAAAACAAAAAAACCCCAAACAAAAAAAACACCACCAAAAAAAACCCCTACTACAACTAATGACAATAATAATAAAAGAGTGCCCAAAAACAGCGTCCTCAGTATATGCATTGAGAATTCTACTATATCAATATGACTAAAAACATATCTGAAAATTTTAGTAGGACTTTTAGTCTAATGAAAGACTTTATTAGACTAAAAAAAATAGCCTTCTAGGGCATACAAAATAGATTCCATGGATTCCCTGTACATTTGGAAATACTTAATAAACTGCCAAGAAGAAAATAAGAACTCTGGGCAAAAATCTGAGGTCCAGAGAAATTCAGATTACAGATCTAAGGAGTTCCATAGAAATTCACTCAGTATTCAGTGTCAAAAATAATTATTTAAGTCAGGTAGAGTCTTACCACTCCCAGTTAAGTAGGGACTCTCACCTCTTCTTGGTTAGTCTAAAAGATACAGAATTAAGTCACTTTTGGGCCAGTGAAGAAGAAGAAAGATCCACTTCAAAGTATTCAGTTTAGCTTTACTTTCCCCCCGAAAGAAGAGGTAATTTATTTTGGCCTGCTTATTGTGGAGAAGAACTTCTTAACACTTCTTCACACATCCTATACCTCCTAAGGACTCCTACCATCACTCTACTCAGCTGGAGCAGCAAGTCATTACCTAGCCCTAACTCTCTAGATGTTTCATCACACTTAAGTTGTTTCAAAGGAATGCTGAATGCACAATGAAATGAGGCTGTTTACTCACATTTGGTGGAGATGCTACCTAGATTAAGGGTTTTTAGAGACTTCTTTCCAACTTACCGCAGCAATTTTATCCATGCTTTACCAGCTGTTGATCTTTGTAGTGAAAAATAGTGTGGAAAGAATTTATTTTTCCAGATGATGACTAGGTGGTAATTTGTCAAAACACCCACATGCTTGTCAGAGGAGATGACGAAGGGGAGAGAGATCCAGGTAGCACTTTCTTGTTAATAAAAATCTGGAATATATTAGTGCTAAGGATTCAGGCAGAAAGAAATATTAAATGGCAAGAGGACGGGGACATCTCCAGTAATTCTATCTCCTTCGGAGATTATACAGAAAGACTGAATGTCTAGAACCAGGGAAAATTGGCTCCCTCTCTCTAGCTAACTGCCTGAGCATTATACCCCTGAGCACACTTCAGTACCTCCTCTTCCAGATGCAGTCTTGGGAAGCTGCACCACTCAGACTGATATTTGTGTCATCACAGTTCCCCAGACGTTTCTCCCCATGTTACTCACTTTACTGTCTTCCACTGCACTTTCAACACTCTCTCACTTTCCCACCTGCCCCCACACTGAATTTTCCTTGCACAGTCACACACAGCAGCAGCCACTTTTAATTGCCATCTTAGGTGGCAAGACACTTCCCCACTATTTTTTCCTCCCATCCTGGCTGAAGAATGGTTTGGATCCCTGCTGGGAGTTGCCAGTCAGCCAGCATCCTGTGAGGAAATGGCTGAGGAAGCACCCAAGAGTGTGCAAGGCCGCACAAGCCAAGCCAGCCACCGTCCTGGTGCACAGCAGGGGCAGAGGCAAGGTCACCTCAAGCAACAATAGCCCCCACTGCCCCACTGGTGGCATGCTCAGCTGAGACATGGGTACACACATCATGCCAATGGGACACTCTGTAATGCCCAGCAGTGCCACGGCAGTGATAATCTGTCCCACACTTATCCCTGCTCTGCCACACTGACACATTGTCACTCTTCTGTAGATTTATTTCACCCACAAAAGTCGTCATGCTGGTGTATTTACCTTCATCCTTTGCAAAGCTCTCCTTGCTGAGGGCGACCCACCACCCACACTGGGGCTCAGCACCACTCGCTGTGGTCCACGCTGGGAGGAGGCTGATGGGAAGCACTGTCAGAAGAGCGAGTGGACAGTGGGGGGTCCTGGTGGCCCTGCTCCTGGCCGGCCAGGGATGGAGCCAGTTCCCACACCCTGCAAGAGCAGGTGAGGGCCAGACTGCCCTATAAACATGCAGCAGGGAAATCCAGATAAAGCACCACTATGAGGAAGTCACTGAATTTCAGACCCTCAGAGGAAGTGAACTTGAGCATAGAAAACAGATCTTCATAAACCCTAGCAATTCATTTGAAGAGACTCAAGGGAATTTACAGACAACATATAGCAACAAATCTTGTTTTAATGCTAAGAGCACAGCTTAACTGTTCCTTCTTAGCATTTTGTCCCCTAGAGGGTAATCGTGTATTAGTAGATATTGATGCAAGTTAATACAAAGGAGTTTGGAAAAATTAATAAATAAATGGATGAGTAGTGTTTGTTGACTGCTGTCTTTTAATAACCTTTTTGCATATTCTTTCTCTTGCCAGTGTTTATAAACTGTGTTTCCTATGAGAAGGTTTTTATATAGGTGAAATCACTTAAATTCAGTCAGAGAGCACAAGCGAACACTACACTGAGGAACTGAATATTACCAGATAGGTTTCAATAATTCAGGCCATCACCATTTCATGAAAGATATTCTTACCTGGAATATTTTTAACTTAAATCTGCTTACTCTGATTATTGAAAATTGGCCCCTGATCAATTTTAAAAGCAAACAGACCAGTCTGGATGGGGCCTGGGCAGCCTGCTCTAGTGGCTGGCAGCCCCGCCCACAGCAGGGGGGTTGAAACTGGATGATCTTTAAGGTCCTTTTCAACCCAGGCGATTCTATGATTCTATGAAATAAATGTCTTCCTTTTTTTCCTCTATATAAGCAACAAGATCTAGATGTATAACCAAGGTCAGCTGTAGACATGAGCAAGCTAAGTAACACAAAGGCTAGTAAGCAGTTAGGGGCAGCAAAATGGACACAGCTCTGGTGCCCATTTTGACTCTTGCAGAAGGAAAATTTGCTCTGGCTGCCGTTGATTCAGTGGCCAGAGCAGGCAAGCTGCCAGATATTCCCAGGAGGGGTAGCTTCACCCAACAGCACCCACTGCCTGCACCATCCTTGTGTTGGCTGAAGGGCAGCAAGTCCAATTCTCCAGTGTTTTGTCCTTTCCTGTGATGGGAGCAGCTGCACTTAAGCACTGGTGCTTGGCACTGAGAAGAAGTGACTAACAAAACCACCATGTTACCCGATACCAGGATACAAGAGCAAAGATAAAAGAAAGAGAAGATCTTGCCTCACATGGACCTCCTCTCCTCAAGCCTTGCTTATCTTTCCTCATAAACCAGCTACGCCTTCGGGGGTTAAACCTCTCAGTCTTCATTAAAATTCATCATCCCCATGCCATCATCCGAAGATTCGTTTTTTGTTCTTAGTGCTGAGGGTTCATCCCCTTCTGACTAATAGCTCACCACAGTGGTTACACAATAATGACACTGCCCTGCACCACACAGGCAGAAGAACCTTCTGTTTTACTTTGCCCACAAAGCTAAATATAGTCAAACATGGACACATTGTGCCTATCTTTGAGGTCAGACAAATCCCGGAATTTGGGCATCCTGGATTTCCATCTGACACTTACAGAAACTGCCTGCAAAAATGACCTCTAAAGTCCCAAATGCCTTTCTGTTCTTCTGCGATCGGGCACCTTGCCCCACCAAGGCTCTCCCTCACCCAGCACACTGCCTGCACCTGGCTCTCCCCTCTGGCAGAGCAACCCGTGCTTCTGATCAGACCACAGCATTTGGCAGAATATGGGACACTTTCAACATCCACCTGGGAATATAAAGATGTTGTAAACAGAAATAGATTTTCCCAGTACAGTATTTCAATACAGTTATAAGCCCAGAATGATTGTGTCTGGGATTTTTGGAAGTGTAAGATGCAAATCCAGGTAAAACTGACTGATGTTAAAGCTGGGGCTAGCAAATCAAGTAGAGAGTAAAAAGATATTCACACTGGAATTTAACTGTACACTACTTGGTGTGAACAGCCTTGTCTTATAATTTCTCCCCCAAAATAAAAATTACTGTATATAAAAATCTGAACGATACCAGGTTTTTAGGCTGAGAAGCACAGTGAATTAACAGTTTGGAAGCTGGCAGTCACCTCTTTGATGCCATTTAAGTTTCTCAACTCTTAAGTTTAAGAGCTTGGACTTTGAAAACACAGTTTCACAAGAAAATAGTTCCACAGTCTCATTTTGTTAGGTTGTATTTTAGTTGGTCAAACACAAAAAACTGTCACGAACGGTAGCAGACCTTTGTCTCATATAGCATCAGATCCTAATAAGACTAGAACAAATTCAGACAATTTTCCAATCACTGACCATTTTAAACCTTTTTTGGAATTTAAATAAATCTATGTGCTGCATTCACGTTCTCCATGTGTAGCAAGAAATTACTGCAGGTGTCTCAGAGCAAAAAATCCAACAGCATAAGGAACAGAAGTCTTTCAAGGCCATACTTTTAACTGCAGCTACAAAAGAACAAAACAACAAACCTACCCAACACCAAAATATAATACTGTATGTTGGCAATTCTGCACTGAAGAAGCTTCTGTTCTTTAGGGTTATGAGTAAAGCACTCTCCTTCCTTTTTTATTAAGCAAGCCTCTTTTTGTTTCCAGTCAAAACCAATTGTTGCCATAGTTGTATAATAAAACTAGAGGATACAGTTACCCCACCTTTCTCTAGCTACAAACTATTTTTTATGTTCACTCCTAGACAAGGACAATAACACACCTTAAGACGACAAATAAGGTAACAAACAGGGAACGTAGCTGCGCTGGCATTTATGGACACTTTACAACAAAAGGGAAAGTTAAGGCAGAGACGTACAGCAACTCTCCAGGCTGTCACCCAGTCATCAGATTTTTCCATGGGGAAGGCAGCACGCTCCATTCCTTGTCCTTTGTTTCAAAGTTTGCTGAGAATTCAACCCTCTTCCCATACCAGAGGTTCCAGCACAAGCAAATCTGATGCAGCTGCACTCTGAGGCAGCACAGCTCAGGTTAGTGAGGCAGCAGAGGGACGAAGAGGAGAGCTCTGTGGGGTGTGTCAGATGATTGATGTGTTGTAAACAAAGATGATAGAAATCCTAAGTCTGGGTAAACATATGGGTGTTAAAGGCAGGAAAACAGGGAAATATCTTTCACAATTCATCTTCTGTCTGCATTACTGGCAAAGCCCTATTGTGTTTTCAAAGATGCAAAGCATCTTCACAGATCTGAGGGAGTGCATAAAAGGAAAAATCTATAGATAAAAGATTATTTGTTTTTAAAGTCTTAAAAATGCCAGAATGCCAAGATTTATCTTCTTTGTTATACTGCGAAATCTAGTGAGAAGACAAGGAATTGAGAGGACAGGGATGAGGAACTACTTAACTGATGAAAGAAGTTAAAAAAAAAAAAAGTTTCCTCCCTCTCATACTGACAATCCTGTGCTTGAAAAATCTCTTTCATTCTCAACTCCTCATCTTATAGTCCAAATCTAAATCAAGACCAGGCAAGGAATTTGAGAAATCTGACACATATAATTTTTCTTTCTTTGTTTTATTTTTTTGTTTGTTTGGGTTTTTTTTTTGTTTTGTTTTAAGGATCAGAAACCCTAATTATTTTTCTTATACAATGCAGATAAAACTGTTGGAGGGAGCATAGGAGGGAATAAGGGAAGAGGAAGAGACAAAGTGAACATAAGTACATTCCCACTGCCACTTGGAAAGCTGACTCCACCCTTAGAAGTAAGGATGAATGACAGAAGATTGTTGGGATTAGGCTTGGCCACAAGACTTCCAGAAACAGCCCACTGGCAAAGTGTACATCTGCCTACGGATTGCAAAGCAGCATTACATCGAGAGGTCGAAGCAGACCATAGCATTCACCTGAGTTGAGGTATTCAAGTGATAACCAGGCTAACTGCAGCCTCCAATTACTCTGCACCGTGCTAGTGAGACTCAACCCAATATTTTTTCTTAAGTTTTACTCCCTGTGTCACATTTTCTTAGTACTCAATCACTATAATTCATATCAACAAGAATCTGCCTCTCAACATTTGCTCTGTATTTTGGTGACAAAGTGCCATTTATTTTGAATGATCTCTCAAATTCAAGCATTTAATGGGAGAAGTCTGCTTCTGCAAATTTCCTGTGGAAGGTTTCCAAAGTTAAAAATCTCTCATATCACATGACCATCATACAAGATCCTCTACTGAATGTTTTGATGCCATTCTGTCTTGTAAAACTGTATCACAGGTTTGGTTTGCTTCTAATGCAAAATAAGCATGTTGAAACCATTCAAATTTCCACAAAACATCAAGTCCCCAGGTGGTCAGTCTTGAAGCCATGAGAGCACCAACAAGAAGCAGTAACTGAAATGACTTCTACTAAAGTGTTAATACAGCGTGCAGCAACACCATTTTGGCTGACACACAGAAGTTCAGATCATTATCTCCCTTACTGAAGCCTAAGTCTCATCTGAATGTAACAACTTTATATTGTGCTGCAAAGGTAGGTTCTGGGCAGATACTGCTGAAAAACAATCTTAAGAAGCAGAAGGTCAAACAGCAGAATAAATAACAGCATCATACACCATACATACTAAACAGCAGCACAAGAATATTAAAGTAGCATTCTGAGATTATTATCATAGCATCTGCAAAAAGCACATCCCAGCCTGGTATAAATCAGTCTGCCAGAGAGGTTTAACACGAGGATCTAGCAGAACCAAAATACAAATGATTATGGTGATGATTTGGATAAGACAAAGAACAAATATCAATATTTATTCAGAATTTCTCTAGTTACAGCACATATGGTGCCTGATATATTGTGAGCATAACAGAGCAAAGTGACCAAACGAGTAGCTTGCACAGCAGTGTAGGCTTTCTTCTTCACATGTCCCCAGAGCATGATAGCAACTTTTTCTCCATAAGTTTAGAGCTTTCTTTGCAGCTGCAGAGACAAGGAGGATAAATATTTCTCTCTTTTCACAAGAGAGAACAATTTTCTTTGTATTTTTTTTAAAAGACAAGCGTCCTCCTACACATTGTCAATTACATGTGTACTAAATAAGGAAACAATTCAAGTGGTTCTTGTTATGAAAGCTAAAGGTAACAACCCCTTTAATTATAAATTTAAAATGATGAAAGCTTCTGTAGCTAGATGAGCTAAAATGCATTGTAAACCATTGAGACAACAATGAGAGTCACAATATTTTTTAGCAAATGCCACTTAGAAACAGCTTTCTCCCTATCTTATATCAGTAATCTACCAGGAATGTAAGAAATGCAAGAAAATGAGAATGAAAAGAAAAGAAAAAAGAAAAGAAAAGAAAAGAAAAGAAAAGAAAAGAAAAGAAAAGAAAAGACCCCTTGGAAGTACTGATAAAACAGCACAGTATCAAGATGAGTGTATGGATTAGCAGTCAGAAATCCTAAAGACTGGACAAATAATATTTTGTTTTCCCTCACAAATAACTGCTCACATGACATTTCACTTGTCCAGCTGATAAACTGATTTGCAGCAGTCCCTTGTGAATCTGGAGTCTGCTGAAGTCTACTGTATGGCCTACATGCAGAGTAATATTCATTAATTTGAAGTTTATCCTGCTGTTTCACAAAGAGCAGACATTGAAGGAGTGGTGCTGAGTAATTTCTGAGATAAATGGCTTTGCATGACTTACAGG
This sequence comes from Pterocles gutturalis, assembly GCF_000699245.1. Lineage (NCBI taxonomy): Eukaryota > Metazoa > Chordata > Aves > Pterocliformes > Pteroclidae > Pterocles > Pterocles gutturalis. Next base: position 47,862 of record NW_010108229.1, on the reverse strand, counting down.
TAATGGAAATCTGTCACAACTCAGGCATCTTTGAATAATGACTTTGAATAACATGAAGTAGCTGTAGCAGGTTTTTTATCAGTCTAATCCTACTTAACCTTAAAACTAGCACTACACAATTTACTTGCTTTTGACCCCCTGTCTCCTCACTCCCATCAATTGCTTCAAACTTGCAGATATTGTCATCCAAAGGGGTACTTGGGTGCATGTCTAACCATGGACAGAAGTCTTTGCCTGTGTTTAACAGAAAGAAAATTGTCTATGAAGACTCATGGGAAAAATTAGAGGCTACTCAAAGAGACTGTGGAGTTGTACTTGGAGCAAAAAGAGACTGTTTTGTAACTAAGCTGGTTTGTTTGGGCTCAAATTTATAACTGAAACACCATAGGGATAGTTACTTGTGCTACCTAAGAAAAAAAGCTGAGTTTAAGTAACAAGTGTGGTCAAGGTCGGAGGGAGGATGATGTTTGTAGGTTAAAGTAATAACTTCTATTGAACTAGCTGTGTGACTGGAAAATCTAGAGAAGATTTCAGGTATGCAAGCCTGAAATACAAGCAGCAGCTTTCAAAGCTAAATGCAAGCTCGGAGTTTAGCTAGAAGGATAACTGCAAGATCATTTTATGAGAGCAAAGGTAGTTAGCATCCCTGTGGAATAAAGTGAGGTGATGAGGGTGAAGGAGACAGAAAACTGACACAGTAATTTCACCCTCAGGAGAACAAAGGCGGGTCGTAAAGACAAGTAATGTATTTCCTCTGGAACACATAGATTTTAATGTACCATAAACCACTCAACAGAGCCCATATTTCTGGAAGCTAGCAGCATCACGAATTCTAGCTTTTATGCTCGACTTTGGCTATTTTTGTACTAAGAAACCTACAGGTCTGAGGACTAGGACCAGAGAGAGTGATTGCTTTGTACAGAACGTTTACTCATTATCAGTACAGGGGTTTTTGCCCTTTTCAGATTGCCAGTGAGAGTTCTGCTGCAGAATGGTTGCTTAGTTTCACACCTACTGCAAGAGCACTTTGGGTACATTCCTGGAAGGGCAGATGCAGAATCTGAGGATGCCAGGAGTGTTTCTTTAGGGAGTATTTGCTGTTGAATAGCAGAGATGAACAGGCAACTTATATGTTTTTTCTCATTCATGTTTTAGGTGTTTTGTGAGGTATAGAGAGCTTTGCTTCTGCTGAGGTCAATAGGCAAATAGGGATTTGTGTGAATTCCAGCACAGATGGTTCTGGGAAGATTACTTTCAATACATGGGCTTCTCTAGTGCTGTTGTGAATGCTTAATGAGTTTCCATGCAAGTACTAGAGAAGCATGGTACATGGACAAGAACAACTTATTTTATACTGAAGTAGTTCCTTATAACATGCAAGCAGTTCTCTCACAAGCATGCATCTTCCTCTAGGGGAGCATTCCTTATGGGTAAAAATCCCCATCAGGTTACATCTTAACAGCTGTCCTTAGAGCAGTGGCAAGGGTACCTGAGCCTCAACTTTAACTTGGTATCTGTCACCATGGTTGTCAAATTTAATAGTAGCAGCTGTGTTAGCTGTCAATCCTCTTTACAGGTAGTTATCTGTGCTTTTATGTTGTTGACTGTATCAAGGAAAGTCACATGGACATAGAATCAACTTTCTATCCCAGACTGAGCAGCAAGGAAGCTCCAATGTCTGCTTGTACAATAACACTATCTTCATATGATGTGGGCTTGGTCATACAGTTAAGAAATGTTCTTCCAAGCTAGCCCATGACAAAATTGATAGTGTGCTGCCAGTGTAGACAACTAGTTACCACATTGTAAGAAGGAAGTTTTAATATTTTCTTTTTTTTTTTTTTTTTTTTAAGTTAGTGCAAATGGAGATGAAGCGAATAAGGTTGATAATAGCTTTAACCCAGTAATCTGAATGTTATCTCTCTTGTAAACATGCAGAAAATTTCTGTCAGCTTGGTCCAAGCTGGTGGAGATAAAAGAGGAGTGGGAAGATCTGAAAGGAAAAAACCCAACCAAACAAAAAAACCAAACCAAAACAAAAACCCTGTAACTAATATTACCTCTAACTTGAGTATTTTTCCAGGAAAAAAACAAGGTAATCAGTGATAACTCTGTCCTGTTTACTTGCAAATGGGCCATGTCACAACTTTATGCACTCTGGGGAAATCCTGCTGCCCTATTTTTCTGTGCTCCACTAAGAAAATGGGTATGACAGTACTGCCTTGACTCATGAGCTTAGAGGAAAGATAAATCTACTTCAGAATGTACACAGGCTCTGAGGCTTTGTTCACAGATTTTAAGAAAAAATGCTAAAGATTTTGTTTAAAGCCAAGAAAATTAGAAGTAAAGTGTTAAAAAAAAAAAAAAACTTAAACTCTGGCATCTCAAATGACTAACAACAGGCCCTCTGTACAGCTGACTGCACAGATAATTTCCTTGGACTCTCATAATGATGCAAAAACACCAGTGAGCAGAGGCCCATTATAATAGGCTCACAACAAACATGTCTGAATTCCAGGCATGCAATGATGTCAATGTTAGAGAGCATTTAAAAATACATGTAGAAAAACATGTTGAAAAAACACCTGCACAGAGCACAGCTACAACAATCACATCTGCCTGTTCACTCACGGTCTGCAGCAATACATGGCAGGCAATCCTCAGCAGAAGCAAAGGGTACTGCAGCCCCAGGACACGACAGTTCCAGCCCACCCCTGTCTGTCTGTGGGCTGGCCACCCTACAAAGTGAGAGAAAACCCATGCTCCTTTCCACAAAGGTTAAAACAAACTTGGAAATGCTTAAAGTGGCCTGGTCGCCACAGAGGAACAAATGCAGTACTGTGTTGGTGTGGGTTACGCTGCCATTCCAAGGTGATTTTATTCAACCTATTTTTTGCCTAGATTGTCCAGGTCTTGAAGCAATCAAATAACTCTCAGTGCTGGAAATCTGTTAAAAAATTTTCAGAAGTACAAAGTCTTGAGTGAAAGCTCAGAACTTCATCAGGACCTGAAGGGGAAATTTGTTTGTAATTTGAGTTGCACAACACTTTCCCATAGCAGATTCTTTACCCCAGTTTTCTCACACATAAACTTATTTGCCGTCAGAACTGGTTTGCCACCACTGACAGGCATATCGGTCATGGCTTTTGCTCCTTCCTATACCCAAACAAACAGATTTGATGCGTGAGCACTTCTTGTTGCTGGCAGTGTATTTACAGGAAACCAAGTGACAGACAGCTGACGGAGGGCAGACCATTCACTCCCTTCAAGACATCCAGGCAGACAAAGCAAAAGAAACTCACATTAGACTGTTGCACTTGGGAAAAAGAAAGGATGGCACAGGGCAACAATATCCTAGGCCACTGGAAGATACTGTGGCATTTCCAGCACAATGGCCAAACACAAGTATCCACATGTCCATCATGTGCTTAAGTGTCACAAAGAGGCTGGGAGGACAGAAAAGTGTTCCTCCTGACACTACAGATGTCGCATAGGGCTGGACAAACTGTCTGCTAGTGCAAATCATCAGGTCCTCGCAGAGAAATAAGCCACTTTACATCAGCTGATGCTTGCATCCCACTGGGTGGGAAGTAAAATTCAGTAGTCATCTTTGTTCTCTTTGGGACTCATTTCAGAAGCAGCATCTCAATTCTTCTGCCTCTAACTTACATGTGAGTTAGCATGTGCCAGCACAAAACAGAGTGCTGGGGCTGAGACCCATCCCCTCCTGGATGGGCCCATGTGTTTCTCCTCTCCCCTCATACTATGTGCAAGCCACACTTGGGTCTGTCTGCTTAGAAGACAGGGAACAGCCATTCATAATTAAAAGTACAAAGGAATATATAGGGCAAAGTTAGATTAACCTTTTAATGAGGTTACGTAAAAGAAAAAATGCACATCCTACAGTGAATTACAGTATAAAGTGATTTCTATAGAGCCGGCTCCTGATCTTACTGTCAATAGCAAAAATAGAGTAACTTTAATCATTTGACAATCTCCTTGTCCCCTCTTGAAAGTGGGAGAAAAATTTTTTATTTAGAAATGAAGCAGCAAAACTGAGGAGGAGATGATCAGACAGGAGTCATGTCCCACCTCTGAGCATCTTAATACTCCTTATAAGTGACATATTTCCATTGCCCCTATAAATTCAAATGATTATGCATGATGAAATGGCACTAAAGAAAATGGGGTTCAAGAAAGGACTCTACACCAGTGGTGGTGTTTTGTTTTGTTTTCAATTCAAGAATCCAGGTAGTTGGAGAACAATTATGAATTAATCAGCCCTGTTAAGTTGCCTGAAAAGCATTATGGCTCACCCACCCACCCACTGTGCACAGACACTTCCGTGTGCATCTGGCTGCCCAAGATTAAAGGAAGAAACTGAATGAGCACAAAAAGATCTCTTCCATTTCATAATCCAGAGCCTGCCATCCTGCAAGGGCACACTAGGAGATGGATGCAGTCCAGCACAGACAGCGAGTGCTATACATGCAAACACAAGCTAAGGAGCTTGGATACAGAGGGAATGCCAGGGAAGCTGATCTGCTGTAATGTCACTGTTGCATGCCTAGCCATTTACTCCCATCAAAACAGAGGTGAAAGGCCAAAAAGGGGAATATTTAAGTAAGTAAGTACCTAATTTGCATGCTGAATCTCACTCGTGTTGCTGGCCTCTGAGACACCATTATTTTCCACATTTTCCCACATCTCTCTAATGAAAAAGACAATAGACCCAAGAAAATTTTAATGTGCACTTCTACCTATCTCCACTCTGATACTATTTGAGATGGAGCACAGAAAACTGCCTCTCTGAGGCCAAACCCAATGCTCAGTCATGTCGCTCAGCCCACATACACCCTTATTAATGAAAAGATCCATAATTTGTGGCAGCCTTCCCGCTTGGGTTGGATCAGTGTCTGACTCACCCCGAATACACAAACCCTCCCCCCTCCACTGATCCCCCCAGCTGGTGCTTTTGGTCAGCAGAGGTTAATTCAGCAAGACATTCACACAAAAGGTGTTGCTCATGTTCCCACTGCCACCCACCCTCCCCAGGCTGGGTTTTGGTGGCACTCCCTGTCCCCAGGCTGTGTATGGTAGGGTACCTGATCCAGCTCCCACTCCTACAGCAGTTCCCGCCTTCCCCATTCCCACCTCCTGTAGCCCCAAAGCTCCACCACGGGTCCTCTGACACTACCACCAGCAGGTGTGGGCAGTGGGTGGGGGGGTCCTGTGGCAGGTACAGGGTGATCACCTGAAGGAGAGCAATGGCAGCCTTTCTGGCCTACAGGTCATCAACTTGGCAATGGTCATGACCTGCAGAGCCAGTGTGTGTTAGCGATTAGTGTACTGTGCAGCAAAACATCCTCAGAGACATTTTGGCACAAACAGAACACCTTGCATCTTTCAAAACTTCCATCAAATGTAACTAAAAGCCATTGTCATGTTGTTACCTGGAACCTTATGTATATGTTCAAGCGGCATATAATGCTAAACAGAGAGATTTTGAGGGACTGCTTTAATGCTTGTCAATCTTTTTTTTTTTTTTTTTAACTTTCAGTTTAAAAAAGTTATAATTTACCTTTGAAACAAATAAATGTATGCTTCCAGTCCTTATTTGAATTAAAGGTTGACAATATAGCTTGTAATTTGAGTGGTTCTGGGCAAATGAATCAACACATCTATGGAAACAAACAGCCTAAGTCTGAAGGCCTGTTTCCTGTCTCATGTCTGATGCACTAGCAAATTACTTCAGAGAACAGGAGCTTAGTTTCTGCTCACATTAAGTCATACCTATTCCTGAACGAATGCCTTTATTCCTGTTGCCTGTTTGAAAAGTCAAAATGTACTGCACTGCATAAAAATGTTCTATACTTGCAGCTTAAGAAAACAGTTTTTGAAATAGATCTTAATTAGGTTTAACCATCCCTCACACATCCCAGCCTGAAGGAGCACCCTGGCAACAACCTTTAGCAGTTTGCAAACATTTGCTACTAATTATGGGTTCTTATAACAGTAATACATGGCTCCATGCTTTACAGAAAGAGGCCAAAAAGCAGCCTCAAAAGTAAGCCTTAGCCTTTAATTTAAACCAGTGCCATACAAATTCTCAAATATACATTGCAAAAGCTTCCCAAACACTGCTCTGATTAATGGCTCTGAAAACTTGTAAAAGCTCAGCTGTCAAGTATTAAAATGTAGGCTGAGTAAAAGCTCATGTAGAGCAGCTAAATAAAAATCCTTTGAAACAGCTTTTCCCGGTACCTTAAACAACAGCAGCACACAGTGAAACTCCCAAGAGCCATAAGGCACTCCGTATAGGTTCAAGGCCTTTCATACCTGCTTCCAGCAAGTTACTCAGGCCCCATGACAAGCCACTCAGCTCCAGCAAGCCTTCCCCCATCTCTGATCCATGACACGGCCTTCAGTAACTCATCTGCTCACATTCCCATACACACAGATGTCTTCTCTAGACTAAAAGCTCCCCTATTACTTCTCCAGCTACTTTTAGCCTTCAAGTGCTCTTGTATTTCCCTTCACCCTAAGCAGGAGACAGAAAGAAGCAGGGAGAGAAGAAACACTATCCTTTCCACGTTCCTCTTGTTTGTATTCTCGGATCTGCCTGCCTTAACAAGCAGTCGAGCCGTACTCCAGCCGACACTGCTTGAGCAGGGAGGTTGGACAAGATGACCTCCAGCAATCCCTTCCAACCTCAGCCCTTCTGTGATTCACCTTATCTGTGCTTACAGTATAAATTTAGCATGGACAGCCCTTTCCTGGGAAGCGGGGCTGGGTACCCTCAGCCATAGCCCCTGTGAAGATGTGCTGACTAGAACCCTTCTAGCAAGAGACTCTGGAAGATGCAACATCTGTCTAAGATGAACTTGGGTCTTAAGGCAGAATATCAGCTGATAGGGATGTCCCTAGTTGAGAAAACAAGAGGGTGCATTTTGGGTTTTTTTGGTTTTGTTTTTGTTTTTTAATTTCCTACTCTTCTCACTCATTACTACTTAACATTTCCTAAAAAAAAATTAGTGATTTAAATCTGTGGCCACAACCTCTATGATACCTTTTCAATTATTCTTCATGAAATGAAATTTGTTTTTAATGCAAGAATTCCATTGACTTAGAAACTTCAAAACCAATAGGAGAGCAGAATGACAGAAATGAGTAAACACATTAGATTACTGCCATTGATTCTTAAATATTTCAATGATTTAAATTATGGCAGGATTTCTTTTACTCACAGAAAGTGATTATATGAGAAACATCAATTAAGTAAAAAAGCCTTATTTTTTTGCTGAGGCTGGAGTCTCCTTCCATGGGCTTAACAGTGGACTTCAGCATCACAGGCTTTCTAGTTTAAAAGCAAAAAGAAAATAGTGTGATTTTTTTAGCATGTAGTGCATTGGGAAAGGGATATTCTCTTTAGGGGACCAGGTACTCTGTCCCCTGCCACGAAAATGAAGCCTATTCATGCTACTGCAAAACTGTTACTATAACACATGAAACTACCCCTGGGTTTCCCTGGGTCTGATGGCTGATTTACTGATGAATATCCAGCATATCTCATGTGATTTCCATCTGTCAATGCTGACCTGTCAAATCATTGTCCTTCTTACATCCTGTGGAAAGGAAGGATTAAGTCCTCTATCTCCCACACCAAAGTACCATGTTTTGCAGCACTCCCTCAGCTACTTTAAAAAGCTAACTGAAAATCCAGTATCTGTGTGAAGGGCAGATGGGTGGAGGAGAAGAAAGGATGACCTGGAGGCCTCCTAAAGACCTAGATGTTGATAACTCGCATAAAGAAAGGCCCAAGAGCTTTGTTCAATGTTTCAGCAAAAATAATGAACCTGCAACTGCTTGATGATTGTACTGCTGTGTCTTCTAATTTTATTTGGAGGATTCAGTTAGCTATAGATATGAAGCAAAAAAACCCTGCTGTATCTGAGCTTCCCCCAGGCAAAAAAAAAAAACAAACAAACAAACAAAAAAAAAAAACAAAAAAAAAAACCCCACAAACCAACCTTGGATCTGAGTCTTTTGGAGCTTTGGGAAAAGCTGAACTCCAAGTGCTGCAGTTCTGGCCAGTCCTCACCTAAATCTAACATTAACCTTGGATTCTCTGAGGTCTGTGATATGTTGAGATCACATAAATATTGCATTAAAAACTAATGTGTTTGAACAATTTGATAGTGATAGCAAAATAATGATTTTTTTCTTTGTGCTTCAGGAAAAAAAAAAAAACCTTCTGAAGAAAGCAGGTCTCTACCCAAAGGCATCTCAAGATTCCATTAAATTATGGGCTTTGTTTTATGAAAAAAAAGTGTGTTTTTAAATGGTAAATATCTACAGTATATCACATAAGTGGCGCATATATTATACAACAAAAGTTTCTTGCTGAAATGTTTGGAAATGTTTGGGATGTCTAACCTGAAAAATGATGGTGATAAACTTATTCAGTTATTACCTTTGTGACAGACAGAGAACTGGCCTTTTTAACACAAAGTCAATAAATGTCAACAGTAAGTGTACTGTGTACAATTATGATATCATTAGATGAAGGCTGAGATGACACAACTGTTATAAGGTTGAACTTTCCAACTAGATATATGTAAAGGGACAAAGTTTGCCATTAGATTTTAAATTAATGACAATTGTATCATTTGCTGCTGCTGCATTATTTAAAACATACCTGATGGTGCTAATTCTTGGAGATTGGCTTTTTTGGGCTAAAGCAAAAGTAGAGCTTCTGTCACCCAGTCTCCTCTTGTTTCTGCATATGGCAACTTCCAGTTTACAAAGAACTCTTTCCTCCTCTGACATTCTTCATCCTCTGTGTTTAAGAAAATAGTTCTTGCAAAGAGTCCTTTCAATACTCAAGCTGTGAAGCTTCCTATTATTTGTGGCTCTCTGCAAGTCTCTTACAGTGTTTCCTGGGTCTTTTCTTAATTAATTCAGTCCCAAGCCTCAATCAGCAGTAAGCCCTGGCATGTGTTTTCTTGGTATGAATCATGTGTGATTCGTTTTACAAATTACATTAAGACTGGAAATACAGACACCCATAAGTCTGAAGCTAACTGCAAAGCAGGGAGGTACCATTAAAGTAGTGGGAGCAAAAGTCAATAAGTGGGGGTGGGGTACTAATAGCTGCAACATCCCCTTAGGAGGGAATAAAAATAAACAGCTCACAGGAGCTGGGAGATAAAAACAATTTAATGCACTAAATGATTTAAAGGGAATTGATTTCTCTCTCATCTCCTTCTTACTGTCCTAGGTTTTAGAGTTGTTTGTTTTCTCCCAGAGGTAGTGGAGTCCTGTTACTGTAATGCCAAAGATAAAGGGAGAGATATTCTTCTGTCTGAGACAATTAACTGCCCTTTTCTCTTGCAGACAGCAAGACAGGGCTTAGGCTACAAATCAGGACTCATGTGTTTTCCGGGACAAGTACCAGTTTTAAGTCTTGTTCATGTTATAGAAAAGGTTAGATTTCACCCCCTTTTACAAAGGAAATAGTATTGTGTTAAGGAGGTGTATTGCTATAAGCATGAGAACAGCATGAAACAGCAACATCTGCTACCTATTGCTGGGTCTAATTACCATCCATTACCATGTTCTTTTTGTTTTGTTTTTTTTTTTTTTACAAAAAGTTTATATGTTAATAAGGAGCAGAGGGGCCAGCAGATGACTCACATAAATGCTCTGTAGTAGGTGTATGGCATGTCTTGAAGCCTTTAAATGTCAAAAGCTTTACTGTTTTATTTAAAAAGCAGTTTTAATAAGTATTTTGGAACTCTCTGGAAGCGCAGCTCCAGAGCAAGGTCATGTCTCCTAGATTTGATATCCACACAGTAGGCACGTTCCATAAGCCCTAAAGAATTAAATGGCACCGATGTCTGCATCACCGTGATCCATCCAAGGCATCATAATATTTTGTGGTTCAGTCTGCATAGCTGGCTCTGTGAGTCATCTGTAGTGTATTTTGAAAAGGAAATAGTCTACGGAAGTGGTGAAACAAAACATGGTAATCCCACAGAAGTTCAATACTAGCAGTCAATAAATAGGTAAGGAAGAAATGCTAAGCAAAACACTCAGACCTATGTAAGATTGCAGTTTCCCCACTTCCTTTGTACTGTGCATGCTATTCCATATTTTAGACTGGTTTTACCTTACTGGTAATACCTACCTGGCTTAACCAGTGGTTGAAGCTTGCAGGTAGATGAAGATCCTAAGATATTGGTAGCCAAGCCTCCCAGTGGGTATGAGAATAAATGCATCAAAGCTTGCCCTTTTTTTTTTTTTTTTTTAACTAGGAGAGAGTTACCTGTAAATAAAAGTATGCTGGTCAGAATCCTCCCGTTGGGAACATATATTTGTTCAGAGCGAAACATTTCACAAAAATGTATTTCCACACTATTTTTTTCCCCAGAGGTGGAGAAAGGGATGGTTTTTTCAGTATCCTTAAAAGGGAAGCAAATGATCTGGTTATGAAGTTTTCTGAAGCAAATATTTTAGTCTTACTAGTTGGTGTGTGACTTTTTATTCCATTTTAAAACTTATTTTACTTAACAACATTGTCAGGATGAAAGGAAACATCTCAATATTATTAATTTACCTGAAGTTATTGTAGAAACTAATCTTTTGTAGTATCTTAATGTTTTGTTTAAGTTTAAAATGAAGGGGGAAAAAAAGAAAATTTGAATTTTTTCTGCCTGTTTGAAAATTTCAGCTATCAGTACTTTGGGTGGTTTACATAAAGTGATCTCACCAAGACATAGTGCTACATTGCAAGTGATTTATTATGACTTTCAAGTATTGTGATACTTGACTTCTATGTTAATTAATTGATAAGTTTAAATAAAAAAGGAAAAATATTGTAATTTCAAAAAGTCTGCTCCATTTCAAAGCTATACTGAGTTTAATGACAACAAGATGAGAACTTGATTGTAATGCACATCTTAAAAAAAAAAAAGAGAGAACAGTTGAAAGCTGTATATAGTAAAGTATACACATTCATTCTTTGAAGGCCTCCTGTAATATTTCAGCTATGACACACGCATATCTGCACCAGCAGAGCAACATGTTTTCACAAGATCAGTTATTATCTTACATTTTATGAAGTCTTTGGTTTTGGTAGTTCAGAACACCACACAGTTTGTCTCTGTGTCTTCAGTAATTCCTGCACAGGCAATGCCTGTGAGAGTCCATCACCCCTCCTGCCTTGGCCCCCAGCACACCAGAACCAAACACAGGGTCTCCACAGTGGAGACATGTATCAGTGTGGGGTTTTCAGGTTCCAAAGGCAGCCTGGGACCTACCAGTTCAATGGCCAATACAATTTTACAAATGCTTAGAGCCCTTAGTCGAAAGGCAGAATAAATGAGGCTTATAAATCCTTAGTTATACTTGTTCTGATTTTTGGCTCCCTCACCTGCTTCCATCTTCATCCTTGTGATGGTATTTACTATAAATTTTCCCCTATGGAGTTCCTCAACACATTTAAAACATGCTTTTTCTTCATACATCACAAATATTTAAACAATTTTCCGTATCAGATTCCTCAAGAAATAATCTATCACCAGTGCTTAGTGTCCCTTTGATAGGTGAATTTCAAATAAATGACAATATGAAAACTTACAGGTTAAAATAATCTTTTGTAGTTTTCCCCTTCAGTTCCAGCTGCAGCTGTAAAGCTGCATTTGTTCTGTGAGGTACCACATCAAACCATAAATCTGCAACACTCCCAGGTTGATCACGGGGGAAGAGAAGCAGTTTGATGGCATGAGTAAGAGGCTTCTGTTAACTTCAGTTCCATGACTCAGAGATGCTATCTTCAAGGAGATATCTCTGACAACTTTTTCTGATATGTAGCAAGACATAAAGGAAAGCTGAATATAGAAGTAAAAGGTTTCCAAATATAAGTGAGGTGAAAATGCTTGAGCACTTTTTCAAACTAGCAGGACAGGTGAACACAAAAAATAACCTTTTCAGTGGGTCCCCTGTGGAGGCCAGATTTTTCTTCTCTCCATTTTCCCCTTGTTATAGTTAGACTTGCAGAATGAGGCAAGATGGATTACATAAGACCCTTTTTGGTATTAAGTCTTCATCCCTCTTTGTCTTAGCCCCTGTTACACAGAGTGCTTGCTCAATCCATTGCAATAGTGACCAGATACTGCTTGTGATATTGTTTCTTTAAAGCCATGAGGCTCATGAGGGCATTGGCAAGAAAATCAGAAACTACAAAAAATTCCAAGATGCTGGATAACCCCCAAAATAGTATGTATTAAAGCAGTGCAACAAAAAATACAGCTTTGCTTATGAGATCTGAAGAAATAACATCTTTACAGAATGTCTGCCAGTCACCCACTTATACTTTCCTCAAATCTCAGTTATCAGGCCTGAGCAAAGCCTGTCATCTAGAAAGACAGATTATGAAAAAATCAGGTGAAAGGTTTCTGAAGCTAATTCCTCCAAGAGTTCCTGCTTCTGGGACTCTCCACATGCTGGAACTTACCTTCTTAGAGGAGCTGCCGCTTTTACTGGTTGGTGCATCGCCTCTTCCAGGGGGTCACCAGGATCAAGAAAGAGCACAGGCAGCTCAGGCATCTGCAGCACGCAAGACAAATCCAGAGGAAACAGAACACCAGGAGGAGATTAGGCAGTGATCAGTCTGAGAAAATTTACCTAAAATACAAAAGGATGACGAAACATGGATGCTATCACCCACATTATGTTAAATTGCAATGTGAGGCAGCAAAAATGTCACTGCAGTTTCAGAGTGTTTGGTGCTTAGGGAACAAGGTACAGAGCGAGGAAGCTGCAGAAGTAATTTCCGATGTAGGTTCCCATTCTCCAGTGAGCTCCAGACAAATGGGCTGCTTTGTGTGGGATCTTACTGAGTCAGTAGGACTATAGGCACATTCAAAGGTGTATGCCCATAGATCTCAGTGTAAGAGAGAGGCCTTGGAGGGGCAACTTTGTTAGAGCAACCCTTGGTGCAGTGTTTAATTCCAAGAGCCTTAATTCCCAGGCAGAAATAACCCAACTGAAGGGATTTCAGAGAAAATAACAGTAACTGAACGTTTATACTTTATGTAACAGCAAAAAAACCAAAAATAAGTAAAATCTAGGAACAGAATGTCAGAGGTGTATGCTACCACATCTTCACAGAAGCAAGAGAGCTAAGAGAACTCGTACAATATAACCATCTCCTGATTGATAGAATAGTAAAATAGTTCAAAGCAGAGCTGGCAAAATACAGGGTACATACAAAAAGAGTTGAAAAACAAAATAAATGTTCAAAATGGAACAAAAATTTGAAACTGAAAAAAAGGGGAGAATATGATGAGCAGCCACGTGACCCTGGAAGCACGTGTTAAAGTCAATTCTAGGTCTTTAAAATGAGAGTGGCTGAAGAATAATCTCACAAGCCCAGTACCACAGACTGGATGAAAAATAAGGTCCCTTCTTTGTAACTTCTCTGAACCTCTCAAAATCCCTCTGCGTTTGGGAAATAAAGATGTTCTGTGACAGGTATGAAAAGAGAAAGTCACTAAACAATCTTCCTCATGGTCAGAACAAAAGAGTCACTGGACAGCAGGACCTGTTACACAGCATGGTCTCTAAAGAGTGGAAGGAGCTGTTAGTAGTTCTAAAGAAAAAAATAAAACACTTTAATGGCCAAAGGGAAAGGGAAGTAAGCAAATCAAATTTAGATAAGGTTAAATACAAGGAATTGGATCAATAGATTCCAGAAAAATAAAACTGATGTGATCATCCTGTGGGGGAAAAAAAAAAAAAGGAAAAAAAAAAAAGTTTGATGGCTTTATAGACTTGAACATAGTAGAAATGTACTTAGTCATACTTCTCTCAAATCAGTACTTCCCCTCCCTTGCCCCCTGTGCACCAATGGCAAATTGTTTAAAACAGTGGTAAACTAAGACACTTCTGAGCAGAGTGTTGTCATTCCTGCAAAATGCAATAATAAATTTGCATTCTCTTTAAACAAGCCATAACAGAGTTACTAACACAGAGTTCAAATCATAAAATGAGCACAGATAAAAACATTTACATGTCTTTCTGTGCTGCAATGCCTTTTCAAGTGCCCAGGCTAGGTTGAAGAGCAATGTTATAACATTCATTTAGAGACATGACAAACTGCTCAGTGCACATCTGAGCCCAAACTTGCCCAGAAGCTGAGTGAAGGCTGTTCTGAGGTTAGGTGCTGGCCCATCGTTACATTTTGTTCTGGCTTACGTAAACATCAGACACTTAAGTAACTACATTACCGTACATTTAATCCCCATGTAAAATAATGAAGATAACTGTGCAACAGCTAGAAACAACTACTTTAACCAGCCACAGGCAGCTGAGAGTTTGAACCATGGGAAACATCCAACTGGAACTGGTTAACGCCAACGAAACTCTTCACAGTTGGACAGGTCTCTGGTGTCTCAGGATTTCAGAAACAATGTGCCTAAAAGTGATGTGATGATTGGACCAGAGCTAATGCAGTGCATTGTGGAAAGGAGATCTGTTATTTACATGACCAACAGGTGCATATATGGAACTGCTTAGCTAAAAGTCATAAAGACTCCTGCACACCAGATAAAGATATTTGTGGGCGTATCAAATTGAAATCTCACCTTGTTTGTCTACTGCTTCTTCCAAGAGGAAAAAAAGAAAAAAAAACTGTAACTACTCAAGCACTATTTTTGTTCCTTTAGTATGCATCGTCATCATTATGCATACTTTTTTTTTCCCCCCCTGTGTTTCCTCTGAGGCTTGAGTAAAGCATCTGAAATGCTTTTATAAATCTGGCTCTAGTCAGTCATATTTACTTGTGGAGTTCATTGTTTAGGAATAAGATAACCATCAAAATCCGTCAGAAATAAGCTCTCTCCAAAAACTGTATGAGATTGAGTTAAAATTGTGCTAACTTCCTGGAAAACTTTCAGAAATATCTATCCTTATCCCCTTTCCTTGGAGTGACATTCACAGAAACCAGACAATTTCAAAGTGTACAACAGTCTTCTCTCAGTGCCATGCTGCAGGTTTAGACTCTGATACTGTGCTCTTTCTCGTCTCCCACATGCTCATTGAGATCATGAGCAGCCACAGGTCGTAATCAGGAAAGGACTCAGTCCTGGCATCAAGCATATCCATCAACTGGGACAAACTAAGAGCTCAGCCATTAGATTATCAAGATTTGTGGGGTTTTTTTGTCTGTACATCTAATTCCTCCTTTTGCTTAGAAGAGTCAAGAAAGTCCAGATGTCTTTCTTGGGGTTATAAACATATTCCCTCAGAAATAAAACATGTTCCAGAGCACCAAAGATGCTTTTCTGTGACATGCAGTAGTGTGACATGTTGGGATATTGAGCACCAGGTTGGATGAGAACTCCAAGACCTTAATCTTCTGCTAGTTTGGCTACCTTGTTTCTATTTTTCATTTTTCTCATTTATAAGATGGGAAATGACAGTCCCAGCCTCAGGGTTGATGTGATTAGAAATTATAATAATGTTCAACCTAACTACAAAAATAGAGACTGACTTTGTATTGCATGCTGAGGATGCTAGGCATCAGTTTTACATTCAGCAGAAACTTATACATATCTGCAGCCACTCTGTCTATCCTGAGCCCTTTGCCCAGCCATCAACAGGACGTGCTGCACACATTGACACTCTTCATACCAGGTCGTGTATGCAAAATACTCTGTATTTTTGTAATATTGATATAAAACAATACATTACTAAGTGTATACCATAGGATCTATGTTATATAAAATATCAATACACACACAAAATACTTTATAGCAGTTGATATGATGTATGTCATATTACACTGATGGCATAAGTGTAATTTTTATTATTGTAGCTGCATGGGGTTTTTTTTTCAGATCATGATAACATTTCAGGAGTTTGTAGTTGTAAAAACAAGTAGAATATAATCTGTCCATGCACTAGGCAGCCCTTACAAGATTATTCTCCTTAAGAGGAAACATTCAAAATTTGTCATGAAAATATGCATAACACTAAGTAATTAATAAGCGTCTGGACAGACAGAGGTATAATATTTCACAGACTGATTTCATTACACAGCTAATGCCTCATGCTTCCAAAGCAGAGGTAAACAGTAACCCATAACTGACAAATATATGGTAGGTTGGTGGTAGTCGTGGGGGTTTGGAGGGGAACTTGATTGTCTTTTTTTTTTCAGAGGAGACACATTATTAAATTAGAATCCTTAGCAACACATGAAAAGTATTTCAATACACTGGGTAGATTTATAAACCACTTTACTGCATCTGAAACCTAATCTTCACATCTGCTTGTTCTAAATGCTAGCCGTGAGATAAAGAATTGGAATAGTGATTACAGAGAGTTTATGCCAAAAGCAGGTTATACTGCTTGTAGGTATCATAAAACCACACACCATGCCTCCTACTTTAACTCTGGTAAGCGCATCTTGCATGCAGTGATGCAGTTTCCAGATGTCATGACTGTCAGTTCCTTTGTTAATCCTTCAGTTCCTCCACCTCAGCCCTATCTGAATGGTTCTTTTTTTAACACTGTCAGAGGATTTCTAGTACTTCAAAAGTATGCACATCACGTACGCACCCTGTAGCTGCTGCTATATAACAACTGTTGTTCCCAGAGATGTGTCATAGCAGGAGATGCACAGGGACCTCCGTTCTGTACGGCACTGGGCTCTGTTACCCTGACCAGCAAAGCGAACCAGATCATCTCACTCAGTAATGTCAGTTCAGTCTAATTCACAACTGCTTTGGTTTTTAGTGGTGGGCAGGAGGGGAAGGCAAGCTAAGGCACTGCAACACAGAAGCCCACTGCATTCCACTGAGGGAACAGTCAGCTTTCAGTCTTGCAAGGTGCTTGCGTGAGCAACTGAAAAGATAAAATATCCCATTTGCGAACAAGCATGCCACTTTGACATCTCGAATAAAATGTATGTTTTTGAGTAGAATTTGCTGTGACCACTCATAAGCAGGGTCAGCCACAGAGCTACAGCAATCAACACACCTATGTGCAGCTCACAGCACTATCAAATGGCGGCAATCGATCTCTGTTCACACTTTTTCTAGCTGGCAATGCCCACCATCAGAAGGGCACAGCACTGGCCCATTGCCATACAGTTACTTCAGGTCCTAAGATTTCGTTGAAAAACTGAGTTTCTAGTCTCTGTGTTTACCAGAATAACTTTCTAAACATGGAACATATCCAAACCAAAGAAGGCTGTTGCCTTATTAGCCTCATCACTGTGGAATTCTGAAGTTTATCGAGATTATTTATAGATGAATATTCATTTTTTTAATTATTCAGCATTTTTGCAATCCAAACTTTCTCTGGTAGCGTCCCACCTTCCAAAATCCTAAATGTCAGACTCACAACTACACTTCTTGACAAAAGCAACCATGTAATTATGTGCTGCCAGTTATTCCAGAGTATTTTAAGTACCAGGAAATGTGGGAAAAACATAAAATAAATAGCATAATACAAAAGAATAATAATATGAATCACACAATGCATTTTTTATGTTAGCTCTGTGAAAATGCTCCAGCTTTAAGGTTAGCTGAAACTGTTGCAATATCTTCATTTTAACTGATCTAGAGTGCCATCAAGTATTACATGTCCTGTTGCAAACCATAAATCAAGGTGAGACAAATTATGTCAAGTCTTAGATATTTTTCCCATCTGGGATTCTCCATTTCTGCTTTTCATCTCCTGCCCTTTTAGATACAAGAGATTTGTTCTGGCCAAGCAGAAGTTGTCTTTTCCCACAGCCTGCACTACTTGGGTGGAGACTACAGTGTCCTTGCCAAGTGACCTGAAGTCTAGGGATTTCCTCCAAGTGCACCAGTTTTCCAAGAGGACATCACCTCACCAGGGAGCTGTTTCCAGAGTCATGTAGCAGCATGAGATAGGAGTGTCTCAGACAATTGCTTCTTTAGGTTCTAAATATGGTTTGAAACAAGCTGATTTTGTTCCAGAAGCTGAATAATCTGAATTTAGAATATTTTCAGTAATTATACTTTTAGTCCCTTTTTAAAACTTAAGCTTGTTAGAAAACTGAAATATTTACAATATCAGTAACTATATTTGGAATTGGTGGATGAACAAATACTTTAGAAAAAGAGGAAATTGTCCTAACAATTGCTTATAGAACATTTGATTTCATACCATGGCTGGAAACATGACACAGAACTATAATTGTTAATGACAGAGGGAGCTTGAAATTTTGCAAGATGCTTTTCCACACTTTTGATCATGTGAAACCCCTGCTCTAAGACTCGCTTCCTTTCTTAACGAGCAGCATACGGCACTGCAGTACAGGGATTGACTTCCTCCCCTTCATTTTCACTGTTTTCTCCACCCTTCATCAAATATTCTGTAGACCAGAACCAAACCCCAACTCCTGCCAGCCCTAACACAGGCATAATCTTCTGAGCAGTTCAAAAATCAGAACACCTATGAAAGATAGTTTAGGGAGAACTGAATCACAAGGCAAAGATGTGAAATAAGTGTTCAGGTAATTCAGCATGTCTGGTACCAACCATAAAATATCTTAAGTCATGCTCAACAAAAAAAAAAAAAAAAGAGAGAGAGAGACTTGAAATAATAGAATTTAAAGGAAAAGTATACCCTGGAACTCTTAGTGAGCTATTCAGCCTTAATGTTAACTTTGTTCATGTTCTCGGTCTCCATTAACTGTGAAGATTTGGCTTTCTTTTACTTAATTACTTGCAAATAGACACTACGAACTAATGAAAAAACATCAGATATCAGAAGGCTGAAAGAAACTGACAAGAATTGCCTATTTAATTCTGTCCTCCTCTGGCTGCTGTAACAATATTTTACTAGTAATATTTTTCCAGGGGAGAAATTAAAATGAAGATCGTGTGGCAAGGTCTCAGCTTTAGAATGGAGAACAAGGTTAGCCAAAGTGGCAGCTTCTGCATGTTTCAAACTGCTCAGAGAGACCCAGAAGGAGCAGAGGAGCTTCCTCTGACAAAAGGAATACAATTCATGCTGAAGGATTTATAACTGGTCCTATTCTTCCTGTCCATGTGAGGGGAACTGGTGAATGGACGTGAAGCTCAGCAGTACCCAGGTTTTATTTCCTAGTACCATGATATGTCAGAATAAACAGACAGACAGGCCCTTGTGCATATTACCATGCCAAATGCCACAGACAAGCTGGATAAACAGGGATAGGCTAGGGATTTCTGGAGACAAAGACTTCTGTTCCTTGACCTGTAGTGTTGATTCAGAGCTGCTCTGGCTCCCTTAGGACTACAAAACCCCTCACATCTGCTATTCAGCCACCCTTAATGTATCTAACAGGCTGTTTTGCAAAATACTCATCACAAGAGGAGCTGCAATAGAAATCACACTCCTCAGTAAAACACAAACAAAACTCACCAAATCAACACAGAAGTTGCAACATCTCTGCATCTTTTCTGATTCTAGTATTAGAATAACTTATTTTCTCTGTATCCCTGACTGAAACAGAGAGACCCACTCAAACACTGACTGTCCTTTGAATCTGAGGTGGGGAAGGGAAAAAACCTGAAACTTTAAAAAAAGTATTTTAAAATTACAAAGGTCCTGACTGTCCTTTGAATCTGAGGTGGGGAAGAGAAAAAACCTGGAATTTTTTTAAAAGTATTTTAAAATTACAAAGGTCTTCTATTTGCCCTTTGAGCTTCTGCAAGCCATTTGTACAACAGGCTAAAAATACAAGAAAACAATCTAAATCTTCTTAGCTATTTATTCAAATTAGTGAACATAGTGGGATAAATAGCACATGTCACAGAAATGCATGAACATCTCTTAAAATTCTAAATATACAGTAAAAATATCTTCTTCAGCTGTTGACTTTTAAATTTTATCTGATTCGATGGTCTATTTCCAACATAAAGAGCTCTGTGTTATCTATACAAGGCAGCTATAAATTATTAAAGTATCCCTTGTTATACTATTTACCATTTTGTCAAATCTAAAGCACATAAATCTTCATGCTTCGGGTGAGATCTGCATTTTTATGTTCCACAGTCTCTTCAGCGCATATTTCTTCAGAACCCTAAAAAGAATCTCATAACACCTGTAACTCTTCACGGAGGATACACAGTGCAGATCAAAACACAGAAGGGCACAGATGGAGATGCTACTCTGTGTATGTATGGCACTGAGCTTGCTCAATGCCCTTGAAATAAAAAGCAGCTCTAGATTCAGATTTCAAGTTACAGGCAAGGATTCAAGGATGCTCAATCTGTGGATTAATTTTAAGTCTTTTGCAGGGAAGGAAAGATGGAAAACAGGTTCTTCTAAGAGAGGAAATCAGAGCACATTTAAAGCTCAATTAAAGATCTAAGCTGGGGAGAGCAAGAAAGCAGTCTTAAATACTAATATCATGATCGAGTGCTAGTCTGAATTACATATGTCTTGAGAGTACCCAAAATGCTGCAGAATGTCAGGGACATGGGGAAAGAAGTATGCCAAAGAGCTGCATGGACAACCCCTGCTGTGATCTGAGCAGGAAGTGACAAACAGGTTCCTGGAAAGATGATAAGTCATTTTGAACCAAATGAATAATATAAGTACAGCAAAATAGTTACTGCAGGTAACTTTCTGATAAAAATGCAATATCTCACTACATTTTTTGAAGGATTTATCCCTTTGCTAAGTGAGATGCACACAGCTGCAGGAAGATAATTCACCTCACCAGGCTACTGCTGTGTAGACTTAGTTGACCTGACGCCACTTGAAGACCAGAGAGAAACCAGCTTGCACAGGGTTTTATCTGCAGGATGGGAGTTGGCCAACTACCCTAAGGTGAGGTGAATCACTGCAGGGGAGTACTCCTGGCTCCATTGCCTGCTGGAGAAGTCTGTGAGAGGGGGCGAGAGGCATGATGTAAATGTCTCAAAGTAGGAAGGACGATTTGCACCATTGTGTCCCACTAATCTGAACAGTAATTAAGCGGCACCAGCAGCATTAGAAGCCAGTGTATGCAGGACCTTTTGTTTTCCTTTTCAGGGCCAAGAGCTAGCTCTCACCCCACCCAGTAAGTGTAGCTGTCAATTGCAGAAAGCCAGAATTATAGCTGCCTTAAAATAACACCCCTCCTCTTACGAGCTGGTGCAGGATCCTTCCCCACTCAAAAGATGGTCACTGGCTTTGTGAAAAGAGCGAAGACTATTTGTATGAACTCCAGAATGCAGTTTAATTTATTTAATGCTTTGACAGCCTTTTTGAGAGAAAGAGCAGCAGAATTGTGGAAGTTCTGTAAGGGCTTTGCCATATGCTTCAGGTTGGGGATAAGCATAAGGAAAAGCTCCTCTTTCAAGTTACCTTTCCTGCCTTTCTGCTATGATAACTGTGTCAACTGAAATCAGGTTAGGAATGTATGATAGCTCCCACAGCTGGGGATATTCAGATCTGAGATGTTGACTGGCAGTAAAGTACACCTACAAAATCAGGAACTAAGTTCATGCTGCAGCATCCATCAGACTACTCTGTACTAGACTTCTGTCTGGGTATATCTTTAATCTATAATTCTCAAGGAAAAAAAAAGAGAAATAAAAAGAGAGAAGGCAATCTTCCCACAAAGAAATGTCTCAACCCATTGCTTCAATCCTTTCTTCATAACTTATTGCAAGTCTGAACTTCTTTTGGGATTAAAAAAAATGAATAAGAGAAAAAAAATCAATATGTTTTGATATATCTGCCTTTTGCTCCTGCCTCCATTCTGTGCTCCACTGAAAATCATGTAAGATGTGCCAAAATAACACAAAATGACTGTTCTTCTTCACATGCTCCCAGCAAGACAGGAAACACTGTGGCCTCATGAGAATATTTTTTAAAAAAACAACTGTGGCTGATCCTGCACGGAGCTCCATGGAAACATTAATGGAACTCATTGCTGGACCATAGCCTAAAGCTAGTGTTTAGCTCAGTTTTTTTTTTTTTTAGTTTGTTCTCATTTTGTCCAAAACAGCCTACACATCTCTGGTACAGGTCTGCTGGCCTGTTGGGAGCTAAGCTGAGCTCTCCAACTTCTTTTTAAACAAGATACCAAGCAGCCATGAAATGGTAATGACTTTCAGTATTTGACCCAGTAACCTACAGGAGGAATGCAGGTAAAACTTTGTTGACTAATGCTGCATTATGTAAAGCCAGGATCAGATCAGTGCTAGTATACTTTTATGCTTGCCATGATAAATAAAAGCACACAAAGCTTTATTTCAAAATATAAATGAGGTTCGTCTGAACAATTCTTGTAGCTCTTTTAAAAATTACACAGTTGGAAAAGGATTGTCAATCAATTTTATAGCGAAACAATGAACACTAAACCTCACTCAAGACTGTTTCTCTACTGGTGTTATTTTCTCAGCATAGAGTGCATTATTGTGATCCACATATCGGATGGTATCTTTATGCCCTCTTCTTTGAATGATTTCATGTTTCGTGCATAAAGCCACAAGAGAATCCTGAAAAACCTTTTCAATTTGTTGTGTGTTTGAAAAGTCTAGTTATTTTATATTCCGACTTCATTATTTTTACAAAATACAGTTACATGTGTTCCATTTTAACCAATAAGTAGGCCCCTGAAAAGTATAAATATGCCACTCAGTGTGCAGGGGCTTTTTCCCTGTCTGCAACAAGATGTTCTGCCAACTAATTCGCATTTGCATGACACTGTAATATTTCCATTAGCTTGGCTGATAGAAGTTTTGAGAGTCTGAACATGTTGTCAACCTTTAACATTTTTTTAAGAAACTTTTGTCATAGCTCTTCTTGAGGAGGGAAGAAAGAACAACAAAAGAGTCAGATTAAAGGACCGAAACAAATTATCATGACTTAGAAAAATGTGAATTTTAGTTTAATTAGCTTCTTACATTTGTTTTAAGTAGGTGAGTAATTCAATTTTTAAAAAAAAAATTCTGGTCTTTTAAATGTTTTGAGGAAATTAAGATTATAACTGAAAGGGACATCCTGTAAAAGTTGGTAGGTCACACTCATGAGTTAATATAGTCCAGAACTCTATCATCCACTAAGATAGTAGTCAAACACTGAAAGCAGCCAAAGGCCAGAAGGACAAAATAAAGGATAGCAAGAAGACAACCCTGAGGAGTTCCTACTTTATAAATATTAAGAGTAGCTGGCATACCTTGTCCAGAGAAATCTTACCTTGGATGGGCTAAAGGTGTCCACCAAAACAAGTCTCCTTCCTCAAATGGCAAGAGGCCAAAAAGACAGAAATCCATGTGATCCAGGAGACAAGTAAGGAAACAGATACCTCAGACTGAAAGTGAGCAGGTAATCGGTATGCTAAAGCCTCTGATGCTCTGAGAAATAGGGATCAAAGAAATCACACAGGGTCAGAGGTTTCAAAGGAGAAGCACTGTTCTGTTTGTATCCTCAGAGACAAATGTGAAATTCAAGCGCCCCTCGTCTCACCAGAGAGAGGGTCACAAATCCTGGAATAGGGAAGTTACCTGTATTTTTCCTTCTTTACAGAAAAAAAAAGCAAACTAAAATAGAAAATTTGAATGATAAGTATGGAGAAACTAATAAATTTAGATGAAGATTATTAGATGAGAACCCAGTCAGAGAGCAAAGCCCCCTTTCTCCTCACACACAGCTCCAGACCCTGCTGCTGGGGACAAGGAGGAAAGAATACACTCTCTAATTCCTGTTGTTGTCAGGCAACACTCCTACATGCTTTAATGCACTGATTAACCCCTGATTAAGGAACTTACAACTTAACCTTTAATTAGCTGATCAATATCTTGCAATCAGCAGTGTGCAGCATACACAACTCTAACCTTGCTCTGCTCAGAGTTAACTTGATCCTGCGGAGTATTTTGTGCATCACTATTTGTAAGTACAGGCTGTTTTCAGAACTCATAATATGTGTCTTGCTATGTGAGAGAGTTGGACGGTTTTTTACTTCTGAAGGGTTACACTGGAATCATGTTTGTGGCTTCTAGAAATGCTATACAGATAAGGAATTCAGCCTACCCTGCCTCATAACAGTATAATTGTTTAAACATAAGGAATACACATTCAAAAAGTCCTTTATTAAAAGCCTAAGTACACAGTGCTGCAGGACATTCTTGTGCCCGTGTACTGCTCCATATAACAGAGCAGAATCTCGTATAAGAACAACTGAAGCCACCACATAATTGGGTCCTATGTAAGGAAATCTCTTTGAGCCTGAAGCCATCTTTTAAGTTAAGCAAGAATTTTAGCGGTCTGCAAAGGTCCCTAGCCAGTGGAAGAAAACTTTATTTGCTTCTTTTCTACTTGCTCTCCAGGGCAGATCTTGTACCTATTGTAACCCTCCAGATGTCACTGGGATCATCCCAGGGATGAAACTGTGCTACTGCATTAAATCCTGAAGGAGTAGGAATATATGTGTTGCCTTTGCTTGGCTAAAAGCACCACTGGCAGAACAAGCAGGCTCCAGCAGATCTCTGTTTTGTGGTCGTGCAAAAACTCTGGTAGGAAGCAGTTCAGAGGCACATGTTCTTCTCCTCACTGTAGGGCAGTACAATGTCCCTGTTAATGTAAACCCCCTTAACCTTTGGGTTTACAGTTCCTCATGATCTTGCCACTAATTTGCTTACACTGTTCTTACGAACTGAAAACAAGTCTCTGAGGGACCATTTCAAATGTCTTTAAATTTCCATACCATTAACTCAGAGCAAGAATAGTTCCAATCTAAGTACGGTCTTTAAAATCTGTAACAGAAATGGGTGAGAAAGAGCTACGCCTAATGAGCCTCAGCCCACTAGAACATATGTTTGTCAGTACCACAGACTAAGTGCTAAGATTTATTATGTAAATTGTTGTACAGCCATTTCTTGAGTCTCCAATACTAATGACTTGGTGTGAAAGCAGATCATATGCAGAAAAGAAAATCAAGAAAGAAACCACGATATTAATATCTGACTGTTTTTATTTCTGCCATCTACCATTCATTCTCCAACATCAGCCAGACTGTTTCTCAAGATAAATGTTTTAATCCAATAGTCACTGCCAATGAGTTTCTGTGCTTGTGTCTGCAAAGGCGTCTAATAATAGAGACATTTGGTGCACACTGAGAACTAGAAAGGGAAATGAAAGGCCCTCTGACTCAAAAGTTCATCTTACTTTCTTTGGATTCCATAAGAAAGTATTTTTTTCCATCTCTTTGGATTCCATAAGAAAGTATTTTTACACAGCTCATGGAAGATGTTGGGTTTTTTTTCCACATAAAAGGTAAATTCATTCAGCAACCCACTTAAGACTCTGTTTGTGATATGGCCAATGTTTCACTAACTGCTGTTCAGAAACCTCCTCTTTAAAGGTACAGATTCTGCAGCCTCTTGAAATTATTTGTCAGAAATAAATGTTTAAAAATAGACACTCGCAGCAGCACCCTTTTCATAGGTCTGTAACACCTGAGGGGGAAGGAAAGGCAGGCAACATGAACAAGTGTGGAAAGAACACCATAGAGCGCCACAGCTCCTTGGTGTGGAGCCCATCCTTTCCAAAGCACCACAGTTGTAATTTTGCATCAGTGAGAACCTACAACCAAACCCAACTTTTTCAATTTTAGTTTTTTAGTGCAGGGCAAAGTATGTGCTGTAAGAAGAGTCTCAGCTGCCTTTTCCTTAGCTTAAAAAAAATATCATTCTGACCTCTGTCAGAAAGAAACATTTTTCAAGTTCACAAGTTACCTTTCAAAAACATTTATGTTTCAATCTTGAAAGTGATTGACGGACAGGTAGTCCCTAGCTCCCTTTTAACTGACTTTAGGCACTTGAGTTACCCTGAGTATCCTAGGAGATAACGAGGCACCTACTGAAAACAATTGAGATCTTAGTAGTATGAGCAGGTTTTTTTCTCCCTACTGACTACTGGGGAGACTTAGGAGAATTACCTTCCTAATTGAAGTGCATCAATTACATATCTATACTTAGGCAAGATGAATGCAGACCTACAGAGCCTAACATTTACCGGGAATCAGTGCACCTAAGGTGCTTCTGTGGAAAGGTCATTCTTTCAAAAGGCTTTTAAAACCCCATGTTGTGTTTTTAGGTACCTAATTCCCACTGAATTCACTTGGAGTTGGTGACTAATTACTTTAAAAAGACCTTTACCCAAGGCACATTTGAAAATATCACCTCTGTTTCTCACCTGTTCTGGGTGGCTGTGCACAGCAACAGAGCAACTGAGCGCCTAAGGAGAACAGCTAACAAGGTATGGGAGGAGGTACAGTTGGGGAAGAGAGAAAATTGCACTACCTTGTCAGTATCGCCAGCACTTCAGAGGCCACTGAAGAATCATGCTGGCTTTGTGTGATTGATGTGATATATGAAGGTCAAGGAGCCATGAGCAGCAGTCCTAGGTAGATGCCACAGCTGACAGCATTCCTGTTCAGTGGAAACACGGGGGGTGGGGGGGGGGGGCAGGCATGAGGCAGTGACAGCATGCAGAGTCTATCTCCATGATACACACCACTTTAACCCTTTATAAAAACATGTCTGTTAAGGGCTTGTGTATTATTTGCAAGATAAAAATATCCTTATTTTGATAAAAAAAATCTGTCCAACAAAAACTTTATTCAATGTAAACAAACAGAGGCTCAAAGGAGAAAAGCAGAACACACACATTAAATTGGTTGGTTTTATTTAGCAGGCAAAAAATCCAAGGAGAGTTGAATTTACCAGAGCAAATCTGATAATCTTCCATAAGTAATCAGAGAAAAGAAAACAAATATACAGTAATGTATCTTGCAGATCCCTGTTGCTGTATGCTACAGGAAGAATTGCAATTCTTTTTTCTCTCCTGAGATGGACCATTTATACCTATGATATGTCAGTATTTTCACAATTGTAAGAGGCATAATACAAAAACAGGAGAAATATAGGCAGAAAAAAATTAGTAAGGAACATTCAGCTCCACACTTCCCACTGCTTCCATCATGAAAAGAAGAAAATATCTGCAACACTAATCCTGGTTCCTTTCTTGTTACTGGCTTAGAAAAAAATATTAACCCATTGGTGTGAATTTCCAATACATTTCAATGTAATCTGCCCATTAGTTCTAAAATATTCAGTTTCCAAATGGCAGATTCTTCACTTCAGACACAGCTGACAGAATGGAGGGTTTGGCATTATTACAATCCTCTTGCATGTAATATTACCTGATGCAAACCACAGACCTTCCCTATGCTATGCCGTCCACTTGGTGGATTTTTACGCAGCTAGTGACATGGCAAAGTTAAAGCAGTTCCTCTTCCCTCTAGCGAGACAAGATTGTTCTACTCCTTAGAGAAGGGTCTTTCAACCTCAAAGGAGTAGGTGGAGGAGTTGGCAACAATAGCACCAATGGAGGTGGACAACATAATCCAAATACACAGTTACATAATCCAACGTCAACAATTTCCTTCTCTGTCCACTAGTTAACCAGCTTACTATCATGGACATTTTTTTTTTACCATTGGTATTCCAGTCATTGCCTCCTTTTGGTATGTCCTGACATGTCATGATCTATATGATTGCACAAGTACCTCCCAAACCAACTCTTCAACCTGGCTTTGTCATCTTAGTTGCAGGCCAGGGATTTGTACGTTCAAAATGACCCACCAGAAATGTCAAACATCAGGGAGGAGGAGTGAGAAAGAGAAAAAGAAATGATCACTGGTAACATCTACAACATGCATTGCCGACTCAGATCAGTACTATTACTCACTTTTAAATATAAAACGTGCCCACTTAACAAGGTGTTGATCTGTTGATCTTGTCTCAGCCAGACATGTCTCCTGTATCTGGTACCAATATGGGACTCTACTGAGTGATGTGTCCAGCAAAGCAATGTGCAAGGCAACGTGAAAGGCTGACTTGGCAATCTAGGACAGCCGCTGCCAATATTTAATGTAGAAAGTGACAGATAGAGGCTTTCTATGGAGAAAACCCAACTTTTTATAGTTTGTCACAAAGCTAAATATAATCCATTTCCTGTTATGCAGGACAGAGCAAAATATGTTACATTGGGCGTACTCCTGAATGGAGCAAAAGGTGGAATGGGTCTCTCCTGCCAGTTAGGTTTTATTTAATTATGCTTTTTATTCTGGCTGAGTCGAACTCCTGCATGCAACCATGGAAAATGCTATAGGAGGCTTCCTGATCCTACAGCTGCAGTGTTACAGGTGAATGCGGTTTACAAATTGTTCAGGGAGTATCGGGAAACTAGCGGGAGCAGACAGCTCTAGAAAAGACAGGACTTCAGTGCAAGGCTGTTCATGGTATTAAATAAAGACTGACTTTTAAGAGAGCTGTGGTCCATTTTCTTCATTATAACATATGTGATATCTGAGCTTAGTGAATAAAAATGCTATAAAGAATCTCTGGCCCAGAACAGGTTATGCTTTTAAAGCAAGCATTAATAACAATATCTAATAACCTGTGCAAGCTTTTTAACCTCTCTGGACCTAATATTTCTGCTCCACAAAGCAGAGTCAATGTATATTACCCTCACAAAATTCACAATGATGATGAAAAATATTACTTATACCCAATCCCTCTTTTCAGTGAATATTTTCTTTTAGAAAAAGATTAATAACCTGATGGATACATGACCTTGATGTAAGCTCAGCAACATTTTCTTTCATTACAGAAGACATGAAACATATGCTCATATGAGACAGAGGTTAGGGCCTTACTTCTGCTTTCTCTTTGTAGTTTGCACTTTACTAGAAATCGGAGTATTTTTTTTTTTTATTCTTTTTTTTTTTTTTTTTTGAGGTTTGTGGTGGCCTCTAGTGGTGGCTGGGTGAGCGGGATATTTCCCTCTCCTGGCTGTCGGACAAACTCAATGATGTCTATGAAGAAAAAAATTCATGTTGCCAATTGTGGCTCCCAATCTCTCATACAGGAAAGACAGGAAAGAGCTAACCAGCAAAGCTCTTGTACAGCTGATACTTTGGGATGACAAATATACACTCTTTGAATTGAAGAAATAACTTAATTTGCTCTCCAATTCTTTGCAACAAGCTCACCTAAATCCTTACCTAATATTTCTTAATGTTTCATCCTGGTGACCAAAAACAGCTCCTCTTTCCTAAGGTTTCCCTCGAAGTCTTCAGCTTCTATGGTTTTTAAGGTGTTCGCAACCTCACTCTCAGTCCAAAAGAAGAGACATCCGAGAATGGTCTTTCCTAATGCAGAAACACAGATTAACTTCCTATACTCTTGGAAGACAGTCCAACCATGCTGTAATAACAAGCAGCCATAAAGATGGCCTTACAGTCTGATTTTCTCAGAGAATAAATGTTTTTGAACTTCATTCCCTAAGCTGTCTTCTAGATATTCCTCAGGTTCATTTCAAAAGCATGGAGCTATCCTCTGGTTAGGGAATTGTGGGCACTCTTCACACATAAGGAAAAACTTCTGCAGATACTGTCAGACCTTAACGACTTCTTTGCCAGATGACATTCATAATTTCTCTCTTACCTCCCTTGAAATCATTCTCATAAAAAGACTTCATCATCCAAAACAGGAGCCTCTTTGCTACACCACTGCAAAAAAGTCTTTTAATGGTTTCCCTCTTTCTTCCTACTCCTCCTCCCTTCCTCCCTACTTCAGACCCAAAGACCAGGCCTGGGTACCACAAGAGGCTCCAAAACCAGCAAAGTATTGACACGATCATGTAGCAGTAATGAGAGCACTCACTTTAGACATCACATTATCTGTGTTTAATGGATTTGAGAGAACCCATTCCCAACACACTTGCTAGCAGAAATTAAACTTTACAGAATGCTTGTCAGAGCTGGTTGAACTTGACATGCTCAGGAAAGTCCCAATGAAAAGGTGAGTCTGTTTAAAACACAAAGAGGGGATTTTTTTTTCCTTCTCATTACTCCAAGGGCTTGTAAAGAACTCTCACTCTGTTCAGCTTTTCATTTCAAGTGAAACACAAAAATATTAATAGTCAATTAAAATAATTACATCCTCTCATTCAGCTTTTTAGCTGGATTCCCAAAAGAGGCTATAAGTCTCAACAGAGGAGCCCACTGAAGGGAGCACTCATGTGGGCTGGGAAACTGAGGCACAGACAGAAGATCACACAGATAGGACATGACTAGAAGATCACACAGATAGGACATGACAAGGTCAGAAATAAAACCCAGTTTTCCTAATTCCTAAGACCTCATCCTGATCCCTGAACACATTCCTTTCCTTGCAAGGGGTGTTTCAAAATGAACCATTAAATCCCACCGCTGTTCTCATCTTTCTAAACTGGACGGATGATATCACATGCTGCTTTCATTACTGGTTTGTGCTATCCTTTGGCTCTCCTGCTCCACCCCAGCTCTCTTGGCTTGGCCCGCAATCTCTTCAAAAGCACAGTGCAAGTATTATTTTTATTTCATGCAAAGCTCGCCTAAATTTGTGGCAGGGAAAAGGCTGCAGAAGAACTGTATCGTGTGACTCCCAAATGAAACCAGCTGCTTATTATTTCCATGTCTGTAACTCTAGACCACATTATGCAAGCTGGAAAGATAATCTTTGGCCACCCTTTGACAAAGAGAGCTCTTTAGAATTATTTTCATTTACATTTTGTGCTGTTAGCATAAAAATTTGGTAACAAACGTGACCTTGTTTTTATCTCCCCTTGCTCAGCCAATTTTGCAGCTAAGATAATTACAATAGTGCTATAGGATATTTGCCTTAATGTGTCTTTAAATTGTAGCTGCCAAGTCTACTAATAAGAGGCCAGTGATCAGTGACATCAACTTCCATAGGTCATCAAGATCCAGGTGGTGACAATTGATAGCAGAGCTTTCTTACAGTCTTTACCCTGCTTCCTGACAGGGAGCAAAGACTTCACAGAGAGCTCCATGCTACTCTAGATTTCCACAACTTGTAACTGTAATACCTAATCTATATCTAATTTGGGATTATCTATAGGGACCAGCACAGCTATAACATTAGACTAGAGAAGGATATTAGCATCATGCTGTCACCAAGAGTAGCTGGGAATCACTAATGCTACAAGTTTATCTGTGAGATGAAGATTGCATGTCTTTCAAAAATCGGTTATCTCACTCCGAAACAGTGAGTCAGTGCAGAGACTGTCCTGTGAAGCGTGATAGCCAGCACACTGTAAGGTGTAAAGTAGGTGATCATAATTGTCCCTTTGATTACTTGATTATCTTGAGCCTATATGTTAACAACTGCTCATCTTGCCTTGACTTATTTCACCTCAAGCATTTCAGAAGTGAAGTCTTCCTCCATGCTTCTTTACTCTTGGCAGGGTGGGCAGTGGGGTGGTCAGAGATGGGGAGAAACTGCTGTTTTTCTCATGTTCTTCCTGCCATAATTCCTATATTTTATACTTAGTCATTCTGCCTGTCTGGAGTCTTGCAAGTGATGACACTTGACAGTTAAGTGAAGCTGGTAAGTGTATTTCCCAAAGTTGGGCTCTAGTGAGTGCAAAGGCAAGTGCATGAAAGCAGTCATAACATTGCAATACCTAGTGGCTTTAACCAAAATTAAAATTTCAGCATATTAGGAGCTGCATAGCATCTCTTCCTTGAGTACCACCTAAAAAACAAGCTACCATTCACATGTTTTACCACCTGTACTCTTAAGTGCAAATGGATTGTGTTTATGGCACATTATCTGATCTGCATGTGAATTCTGTTTTTCAAACTTTTTCTACCGTCAATATTTCAAAAGCCAAAGTTCAAAGACCCACATAGTCAACCCTCAAAAATGTGAAATGGCTTATGCAACCTATTGAGAAATAGATGACTATTTTCCTGAATAAAGCACCAGATTTCATAGAATTCTAGACAGAATCAATACATGGCATGAGATATCTTCTTCCTTTGGAGAAACTGATGATGATGATGCT
Organism: Pterocles gutturalis; assembly: GCF_000699245.1. Lineage (NCBI taxonomy): Eukaryota > Metazoa > Chordata > Aves > Pterocliformes > Pteroclidae > Pterocles > Pterocles gutturalis. The sequence continues at coordinate 15,927 of NW_010108229.1, read as the reverse complement.
TCACTGGAACATTATGCACTAAAATATTTACCACTGATATTATGGAAAATCTGAAGATTCAAAAATAGAAGGTAGCAGAAGCAGGACATCTCAGTGCTAGGTGTGAATTGTTATGGTCTATTCACAGCCAGCATCTTGAGGCTCAGAACAAATCCTGCAATATGCTTTCTTCTAAAAAGAATTAATGTTCAGGAAGAAAGCTAACTAGTGGTATGAGCTCACTGTAAAACAAACACATGCACAAATCCTGATACTCTTTGAAGGGTAATAGATTCAAATCTACTTCCATCCAATTATTTCTTCATTTTCAGAGGGCACAGAGGAATGAAAGTATTCAAGCTTTATCTTAACCCTGCCAGATCTGTGTAACAGAAACTGGCTTATAGCTTAAGGCAAAAACATACTTATTTCTAGAACCTTTGGCTTCCTGGCTGCACATCTCATGGGCTGTGAGCATCCCACATCCTTGGCCTGCTTAAGTCTCCACTTCAGCAGATCTTCAGTGTAACACACAGTGAAAGATCAAAACCATTATTTAACCAGCAAGCTAGGCATGCAGCAAGCTCACTGTCTCTTTTGACAACCTGTAAGTGCAGATTGTCCCTGGGCTTTCACTAAATAATTTTTATTTTTTAATTTCCAGAAATATGTTTTATTTCTGAATTTAATTTAAATTCAGAACAACAGCAACAAACCCCAGATCTGAAAATCCTAGATCCTAAACAACACTAGTCTCACTATGTCCACAGCTTCTGTCTTACAGATATAACTCAGAAGAAAGGTCCCAACTCATCATGATTCTACAGTTGTCATTTTCTTGCTTAGTTCTGCAGTAGCCAGGGTTTTAGAATTTAATGGCTATCATGAGTTTCTTGTCTATTCTACGTAGTGGAAGTCCCCCTTGTAGTTCTAAATTATTATGTGTGTATTTGCACGTTTCTGTGTATACATATATTTTTACCTAAGTGTCAACATAAGCTGATAAATATGCAAACAAATCCTGGAGTGTAAATTATAGCATGCATCTGGCAGAGTCAGTTGCAGTTGGGTTTGTGTACTGCATTTCATTTTAAGTCCTTGCTCTCACATACTCATTACTTCTAAAAGACTTGCTTTTATTATTATTGTTACTGATTGGTGTTACAGTAGCACTCACAGACTCAAGACGTTTCTTTTAGTTATTGTATGTAATAGACAGCAAGGTTCTGTGATTACCTTCCAAGGTACCTCTTATCTCTTGACATGACCCACAACCTGATTGAGCTGCGTGGGTTCAGTAAAGCCCCAGACAACCCTTCCTACTGACTGTGTGGACCACACAAGGGACAGAAGAATGCTGAGGTGTTGGCAGGATTTTGGCAGTTTATAATACCTAGAATATACACTACTACAGGGCTCACAGATTATTTTTAAGGCGATTTCCCAAACTCCTCTACTCTGATTTCTTCCAAGTACAATTTCTTCAATCATTTAAGTTTGCTTAGACCTTCTAAAATTAATTTTCTTCATATTTTTCTTAGTCTTGAATAAAATCACAGTGAGTCCTTTAGTTAAACAATATAACACTGAAGTGGCTGAAGCAGAAGTATTTTTCTTGGAAAGTTTACAATGATGAAACATTTTGAAAACAAAGGATTTAATTTACAAAATCTAATCTGGTATGAGACACTTGATTTCTGCATGGAAGTGTGAGGGCCCTTTCCTCAGGCTGAAAAAACGTAATGGGCACAGATTTAGCAGGAAGCTCAAACATAGGACAGCTAGCATCTTGATGGTACCATAATTTTTCCCCCCTCACTCAGTGTTGGGCCACTCTCAGTGCTACTTTTGATGGGGTGTTGGACAAACAGAACCTCCCTACACATTCATTCTTCTATGTAGAGCATGCACAGAGAAAATGAGACACTGCTTATCACCTCCTGCACATGCTTCATCTGGATGGCCAAGACACACGCATGCTGGGTTTGCTGCACATTATATGCAGGAACCTACACAATCTCTCACATTAGATTCAAACACATACTATGGAGACCATGTGCCCAAATTTCAAAAGTTCACAGTCCAAAACAAATGGCAATTTGTTCAGTGCTATATAGTGCAGCCATGTGGTTTCAAAGACTGCCCATCTTTCTCTCCCCTTCCGTTCCCTTCCCTTCCTACATCTCACCTGGGACTGTATTTTCTCCTGTGTACCCACCTCCTTCTCACCCCAGTGAACATATCAGGTCAGCTCCAAAGCAGGTCAGGGAGTCTTTTACAAACATGAGAAAAGGAAATAGAAGCAGTCACGGAAAACATAATTGCTAGGGCAATCCAAAAGACAGTACTTCAGGAATAAAACTTAGCCTGAACTGATTTTTGGTTCTTCTGTTTTCACATTAAGCTGTGAGAGCATAGTTAAACCTTCAGTGGTAGTGCTAGATTTGTACCTGCTTTGGGGTATACAGTCTGAAGCTCCAGCTGCATGAAGGGCATTTACAGATGAGAATTACCACTTGACAGAAGTGTAACATGAACAACTAGTAAATATGCTGAGTTGAAACTTCATTGCACTCAAAGGCCTGAAACCTCAAGGACTTCCCAGAGCATTGTGGCTTCCCATCACCACAACAGACTTAATCCAATATTTTCTTGGTTGACACAGCCGTTATAGTGGCATTCCTAACTGCTCTATGATATTTCATAGTGAAGAAAAGGTTTACAACAGAATTGAAGACTTCATTCTTCTGTCTGTCTAATCTTACACAGCACAATTGAATTCACTTGAAAACTTCATGCTTCTCTGAGCCTGCAATTATATGTTTTCAGTCCTTTTTTTTGTCCTGGATTATTCCCATTTTATCCTTTTACTAAAGCTAATAAAAATGTGAAGATTAATAGTACAGTAAAATGTTCCTTCACAGCTTTAGTTAGTGTCTGACTTAAGCCAACCTCAATATATAAACTTACTATAACCCATGCAAAGTGAACACCAGTTTTCATTCCTTCAGTGTGCCCATTTGAACTGCAGAAATTTTAAACCCAGTAAGACTCATTAGAAAGTTTTGGAGTTTTTCTGTCTTGGAACAAACACAGACATTAGCTCTGCTCTTTTGAGAGTCAGTAAGAGATGGCACAACATTTCTAACTTGGTTCTGTTGGTACTGCAGTATCTCAAAGTTCTGCTTTGTCATCACCACTATCCGTAAAGGCCATTTAACACAAGTTGCCAGGAGCCTTTTGTTCCGGACTGCTTAGCTGATAAAACTCAGCATACCACTGTCTCACCAGAGAGGAGACTTTTCTTCAATGTATTTATAAACAAAAAACTTAACAATCAAAGTACAATATTAACTAGTCTATGAGTTCCCAGTTGAGAACAGAGAAGTAACTTTTTCAGGCTACTTTTTACAAGAATACTGAAGCAAGCAGAAAATTTCCAACAGATACTGTCAGTGTTTTCAAAAAGTTTTGAGAATTACTTTGTAACACACTTGTACGTCCATTTCTATTTAGATTGCCACAAAGAGCCTTTACTTAGGCTAAAGTTACTCTAAACAGCAATAATTTCTGATACCTACTTTTGTACACAACCTGTTAATGGGTTTGAATCATCAAGTTACTCTAAGCAGTTTAGAGATTCAAGATATTTAAAAGAATAGGGAGCAAAAGTCTCTCTGTAATTCCAGTGCTGTACGTATACCAGGGTTATTAATTTCATGCAATAGCAACAAATTACAAAGGTAATTTGCTTTATTGTGATATTTTTGATCTATCAGTTTGCAGGAAGGGATTGAGGCAATAATTTTGCTCAGTCAACAGGCTTGCTTTCTATCCTTAACTCACCCTTGACACATTGCAAGTTAAGTGTTATCAAGTGCCAAGCCATCCTGGTGTCATGTTTTGCTGTTGTTGACAGTAGAGGCACTTATTTTAACTTTCATAACAATCAGACTTTGAGGATTATGGGAGGAAACACAGGAAAGTCATGGGCTTGTTGGAGAGAGTCCAGAGTAGAGCCACGAAGATGGGTAGAGGGCTGGAGCACCTCCCATATGAGGACAGGCTGAGAGAGTTGGGGTTGTTCAGCCTGGAGAAAAGAAGGCTCCAGGGAGACCTTATAGCAGCCTTCCAATACTTAAAAGTGGCCTACAGGAGAGATGAGAAAGCACTCTTTATCAGGGAGGGTAGGGATAGGACAAGGGGTAACAGTTTTAAGCTGAAAGAGGGTAGATTTAGGTTAGATATTAGAAGGAAGTTTTTTACTGTGAGGGTGGTGAGGCATTGGAACAGGTTGATCAAAGAAGTTGTGGATGTCCCATCCCTGGAGGTGTTCAAGGCCAGGCTGGATGAAGCTTTGAGCAACCTGGTCTAGTGGGAGGCACCCCTGACCATGGCAGGGGGCTGTCAACTAGACAATCTTTAAGGTCCTTTCCAACCCAAACCATTAGTACCTGAATTACAGGCTGATGATCCAGCTGAACTCTCCATCAGCAGTTAAGCCCTCTACCTCAACATGAAAAGAAATCAAGTCCAACTTGTACTTCATAGGGGAGCCACAGCTCTCCTTTATGTCCTGCTGTACAACGGAGCTTCAGAGAGCCCATACACCAAATTGCATAACACATAATTGGAAAGGGTAGGAGTAGTGGGTCTTCCTACTGCTAGCTTCAAAGACAGTCTCATTGCAAGCACTTAGAGGCAGCATTTGAGCATGACATTACTTAACCTGAAACTTCTGGCCTCGCACTTACCATCCTAGCTACAATAATACTTCAGAAAAGACAAACTTTCAGTTTGCTGTCTTTCCCTGGTAGTGAGATGGAAATAATTTGCTGCAAATCATTTATCATTCATTATGCTTCAGTGAGGCTGAGAGTACGCAGTTTTAAACATATTTTTCTTCTGCATCACTCCACATAAAAAGATAGATACTTTAAGTTGCTAGTTTTTTCAGGTTTCTTCAGTAGAGAAGGAATCCTCCTCATTTTCAGGCATACTCCAGCTTTCTTACATCTACTCCTCATTAAGTCTTCAGGCTTCTTGCCTTCATATAGCCACACAGAATTACATAGCGCTGTTGTTCAGAGCATCTCAGCAGAACCACGGAGCCAGGGACTTTGATAACACCTAAAGGGCTTTGTGGCTGCACACATTTAATCCAGTCTTTGCAGCAAGGTGCCTTGGTGTTGCTTACAGCAGAGGTGTTTCATTGTTTTTTGTTTCTTTTTTAAACTTTAGTAACAACCAAACTTCGGTAGGAATGAGAGAGAGTTTCTCAGTACATGACTTACAGTCTGTATTAGGTGATTACGCGTGCCTTGTGAGATCTTTTTCCATCTGGAGAAAAGAGAAATACCTCACTATTTTAGGCCAGAGATTAATTGGTGACTATGGCCCTACATACATCTTGGCACCATTGCTGCATATGAAGGTAGTGTGGCAGTTCCTAATATTTCCACTACCCAAGAGTGGGCAGATGTGGAAGCAAGATGTAGAAAGAGGACCTGGGACTGCCAGGACTCCATAAGGATTTGAATAAGTTTTTCAGTCCGGTGGGACACAATGCCATAGCCCCAGCACAACTCCACATCAGCAAGATGTAGGATAGCCTGCACAGCAATACTTACTGTAAAGACAGCACAATATAAGATCACAGCTTACAGTGTGGTTGACAGAAAGGGACTAAAATTGTATTTCCTGAAGACTGGTAACTTAAGGACAGAGAGGAGAATAAAATAATTTGGTGAATTTAGCTGAAGGATTTTCAGCCAGTGTCTATGGTTTCTTGCTATAGCTATGACTACTAAAACAGTTTGTTGGAGACTCCATGTTGCTCATTACTGAACAGACTTATTTACCCTGAAAATTTAGATATTTATGGATTATATGCCACCTCTTCAAAATTATAAATAAGATGGACAAAGTAAAACCCTTTTACAACTATTACATCTCAGTGAAATAAACTGGATAAAGGATGAGGCTTTGGGTTAAACTCAAGCCACCTGAAGGCTTCCACTAACTTAATAAGGTCAAGTATTTCCTCATTTCCAGTTTCTTTTTTTATTATTATTTTCTACTTCCTTCTGAGCACACAAAACCAATAAATGTGTTTTTATCACAGAGAAATAAGGTAGCACTGCTGAAATCTGCAAAAGCAAGTGGACATGGAAATACCTTTCTTTTTTTTTTTTTAATAAAAGTTTTAATAAAAATGTATATACAAGCCTTGCAGCTCTTCAATAAGAGCCTGAGCCTGCATGTTGCTTATAGACCTCAACTTCCCTTGAAGTCAGTGAACTATTTTAAAGGAAACAATCTTGTGCTGGCCTCAAGGCAGTGAAAAATATTATCTAATATATCTTTTCCATCTTGAACATCCACAATTAGATTTTTAATTATATCAGTTGGAGAATACCTGTGAACACAGGCGAACAGATACATGGATCCCAGCTATTTGCTGTCCTGGCGCATGAGGGGATACATGCTCCCTCCTAGCCTTGCACAGCAAGCACTGGAAGGAGAGCAAGCTCCCAGGCTCCCCAGCTGCTCTGTCCCACCACAGCCCCAGAGCCAGCCCGAGCCCCTGCCTTGCAGCAACGCTTCAACTGTTGGCTCTGTTATAGTACTAGGGCAAACAAAGCCTTGATGGCCAACAGGTCTTACTGCTACCCTGTAATTCAAAAGTTTTCAAAGTAAAAGGTAAATAAAATGGATTAATACTGGTAAAAAGAGGTTTATGTATCTAGAGAGGAGATTTGATAAATTGGAAATACCAGTTTATAAAACGAACTAGGCTACTCAACTAGACAGAGAAACCTTGGGATGTGAACACCTGCTTGCAATTTCTGCAAGTTCATAAAAGGTGCACAAACTCATAAATTCACAGCAAGTTCATAAAAGGCTCTATAAAACATTGTGCCTGTGAGACCTTCTGTACAATCCTGGGGGACTTACCCTCCTCCCATTCCCCAAACCATCCTTGATGATCTGGCCTCTTGAAGTGCTTTCTCAGACCTCCTTGGTGTCCTACCACCAGCCCAAGCAGCTTGTCCCCAGCATGAGGAGCAATTCTGGCTTCAGGCCAGAGGAAAAGCTGGAACAAAATTTGGTCCCCTATTTATGACTTCCACACATGTTTTGCTCAAAATGTAACACTAGAAGATTCAACTTACCTGAAGGATTTTTTTGAAGCATCCTATTTGTGCCTGTACTCAAAAAATGTGCTCAGAGTTGTTTTACACTGTAATAAAGAAATATTATTCCTTTGGCAAGCCTTACAGGTACTTAGATATTCCAGTGAGAACATCATTTTAATGAAAGCAACAACAGTAAGAAAAACAGACAAACAAATTATTTTCTCTGCCTGTTGAATTGTGACAACTGCTTTGCCTCCTATTCACCTCCATTAAAAGTGGAAATAGTTTTCCCCAACAAGTATTTGTAATAAAAGCTGTAGACCGTTCCAAGTTTGTGGAGATTAGCACTTTGCATTTAATTGCGGATGCCTTCAGGTGCCTTTTAATAATTTTTTTTTTTTTTTTAAGTTGAGTGTTACAGTATACATCCAGTTAAAGAATAGACAAGACCAGCTATTTACCAGGAGATGGACTGATTCTGTTGTAAGGCTAAGTTACACTGAACACTGGTATAAGTAGCACAACACACAGACTTACAGATCTAGGAGGGCAGGCAGGAGGTGTGAAACAGAAACAGCACCTGACAGGAGAGGGCATGAAATGGCATGGAGACACACACACACACACACACACACACACACAAAGAGAAGTAAACTCTAGCTGTCATTTTATTTTTTCCTAGCAGTCTCTGACAAGGCAGATAGTTTTAGTGTCTGACATTTTCTCAAAGCTGCAGGAACACTCAGAGGAGCAGGGCTGATAGCACACAAGACTGAGATAATGATGAAAATGGATTTTAGTATCAAACCAGCCCAGACAGCTGCTACTGTGTCACTCATTCAGACAGCCACAATGAAACAGGTACATTTTGATTCAGGTAAAACACCCACAATTCTGTAGCTAGATAGGAGTTAATGACAAGATATCACTCTTACAGCCTGATTAAGGCTCTGGAAAAGTTACAGAGACTAATTTCTGAAACTCAGACACATGTAACTACACATCTTCCCCACTTTCTCCCTTGCACCTGTCTTACCATTATGACCAGAAAACCAAAATAGCTAAAACTGCATAGGGAGCACAGAACAGTTTTTATTAGGTTCTCCTTCTCCAACCTGACTGGTTTTTCAAGCTCAGGCTTAATCCTCTCTTTTGATACCTCGCACCATCTAACAGAGAAACTCAGAAAGAGATGCTCTCTTCAGAATACAGGGCAACAGTGTGAAAGACACAAAAACAAAGAGAGTCTCTCAATTTACCAACTCCTTAGTGTCTACAATTCAAAGTCCAATAGGTAAAATTATAGGCAAGAAAATTAAAAGAATTAAAATAGTCCATGAAATTATAGAGAAAACCACTTGCAGGTGGTATAACCACTTATAACTTGCTTATCTTTTTAAAAGCCAGATTCAATGCAAAGAACTCTGAGCATTACATTTGCTGCTGATAACTCTAAGTGTTAATGTTAAATGTTCTCTTAAAGCTAACCTATGTTTTCATAGGCCTATTGCAACAGAATGTACATAACGAAACACAGATACATTTAGCTATGGCCCTCAGGAATAGGGAAAAAACCCACCATTAACTAGAAAAATAGCTGCCTATCTATTCTATCTTCCCTAAGCTATGTACCAATTAAGAGACTTATGTACCGTCCGATATAAACTGAAAAGGCTTGTCTACTTTCTGAATATGGAATTTCTGCAGCAATGGTTGCAAAAGCTCACCACTTAGGACATCCACAATGCCCAGCTCATGCATGGGAGGATGTTTGTGTTGTGTGTGGGGTTTTTTAAACGCAGGAAACCAACAGACAGTACGGGAAGGGTATAGCTATTTTAGAAACTGTTATTGGAGGGGGAAAAAAAAGGATGAAAAGAAAAAAAAAAAAGAAAAACACAACTTAACAGAACTGTCAGGATCCTGATGGTATTAGCAGAAATTGCTGTCCCAGACTAACCTTAACCTCTAGGAGCTCCATGCTTAAATGGGCAGGCACGTAGGAAAGGCCCCAGGTGAGGATGCTCAGAGCCATTAAGGCCTATTTGTGCCCAAAGGTCTCCAACCTAAATATCTCAAATGAGCAGTTCTCCCACCATTTTGCTTGTCCTAAGATAATTGCAAAGGAACAAGTAGCATATTCTCTCATACTTCTGAAATTCAAAATCTACTCTGTATTACAGGAGAGAAGTCTCTGAATTATCCTGATGTAGAAGTTTACTTGAGTGTAACACATTTTTACTTGTGGTGGGTGAAAAAGCACCCATAATACACGTTAAGTCACTTTTTCAGCTCTGGTGACTCAAAGCAACAGGGACTGAAATGATGCATATGCTGAGGCAGTCTGTGTCTTCAGAGCCACCACAGCCAAATGAAAGGAAAATGATGCCCACTGGAGACCCAGACCAGTAATCAATCTTTAGAAAACATTTGGCATTTCAAGTACATTTGATCTAGAAAGTGACTAATTTCTCAGGTGTTTGCAGAAGCGCAGGGGCAGAAAGAGAATGAGAACTGTGCCAGAAAAGAGAAGTTTATGGCTGCTTTAAGCAGGAAGAAAAGACAAGGTTTGGTCTCCCCATGACTTGACTTCTCCAAGAGTGAACCTAGTCTGTCACAGCCAGGCTCAGAACGTGGCCGTCTCCCTGATGCTATTTTTCAAATTTATATATGCCAGAGTCCCTGCCCTTAAGAGCTTATAACTGGAAAGGAGCAAACAATAGAAACAGGCAAAAGAGAAAAAAAAAAAAAACCAACACAAAACTGGGGTATCCAGTTCTGGCACTGCTACTTTTAATTAAATCAGTGGAAAAGCATATGACACAGATTTCCACTGTGGGTAGGACCCAAAGACCGACTCCATGATCAAAGCATTGGTTTGATGCCATGCAGCATATACTTTCTTTTAACTCTGTTTCATTATAAAGCTAAAAGAAGCAGCAAGTAAGTGCAGGGCAGCAAAGGACTGAAGTGGATGGGACTATAGAGGAGTGAGACCAACAGGAGAAGGAAAGTGAGAGGAGGTGGGCAGCAAGGGGGAGAGGATAGCAAAGGGCTGCCGGGGTAAGTAAGCAATACAGCTAACAGCAACAGTCTGAAAATACTGGCAAAAGACACTCTAATTCCAAAGGTATCAATCCAGTCAGTTGACAAGCTCTTCACAGTTAGTTTGAATGCTCCTTTGAGAAATCCTCCACACAGGAAGGTCCTTTGGCTGAAAGACCTTTTCCGGTTGTGTCTGTGGCAGCTTTCAAAAAGACTTCTCCTGGCACCAAAGCCATATGTCTCGTGGGACATAAGGGAAAGAACCATGTGCAGCTGTGGGGCGGGCCACTACCTGCAGGCAATATCCTACACAAGGGTTGTCAAATCTTAGTCTGGCATTTATATGGAATGATGAAGACAAGACAGAAACATTCTGCAGCCTGTCATTAACAAACTAGACTAGTACTTCAGCACTTGCTACGGTTCCCTCATAAGTTACCTCCCATAGGTTGCTGTTACTTAATAAAAAGTGCAGATAACAGGTCATTCTGTGTTAATTTGCTGTGCAATCTTCGCAACAGTCTGTAATAAAAGCATTAAACAAAAGAAAGTTTCAACAAGAAAAAACAATGCTAAAACCCAGGTGAAAGTAACCTGTTTTAAGTGGTAAGAAAAAAGTTTGTATGCCTATCAGAACATCAAGGAAGGACCCTGATCACAAAGATCATTTAGAGTCAATTCTCCTCTGAAACAAAATTTGAATAGGTTTTGGGGGGGGACTCTCCTGTGTGAAAAGGAAACGCTTACAACTAGAGCTGTAGTATCATCAAACCTTACTGTGTGGACGTTTTCTAGTATGTACAACAGAACACTTGGAAGCAGATGAGAATTTTATGTCAGCTCAGTTTCCAACTTGCTTGCACATGTCAAATTAGCGATCCATTTTGTTTATAAATCAGCAGCATACAAGAAATGAATTCCACACATAAACTCAACTAGTGTGAAATAAAAGAGACAGTATAACAAAGCTTTAATGAAACTGCATCCAGCATTTGAGGAAAATAATTATGCATGGAAAAGATAGACAAGGTTCTTCACTAGAATTCAGAAAAATAGCATTTGTAATGCTCTAATAAAACATGAAGAAGAGTATAATCTTCCTTCAGCTTGCCAGAGTGTAAACCAGCGACATTTTTCAAAATCGTTAGAATTACAGCAGCTGATAGTAAGGAGACTTGGAAGTGATTTTTTTTTTTTTTTTAATTAGTATAAGATGTTAATACCAAAATGGAAGGTTGATGAGGAAGCTAGTGTTGATGAAGTAGCTCATCACAGAGCTCTGTAGTACCATCATATGCCAGCAGCTCAGTAAAGTTCTTCTCAGCCCTGCCAAATCTCAAGCACACAACTGATATCTCCCATTCAGGTAGGTCTACTGAGTGTCAAGGAGATCAGCAAGACACTGAGCACATAAAAATATTCTGATTATTTGCAGTAGATAGACTCTGCTTATGCTTTATGGGTGTTTTTTTTTCCCCTTGAGACACAATGAAGTGACCAAGCAAATGGCTTCTCTTTCACTCAAAAATTTTTTCCTTTGGAATTCCTAGAGTGAAAGGGAGAAAGATGATTACCCTTTTAATAACAGAAAAATATTTTCAAGATGTAGTTAAGTTGATTCCTCTACAATGTTCAAAACTTGACAGCCATGAACTTCTGTAATTCAGAGAGGACATGAAGTACCAGCATGGGTATTGGGAGTTTCCTTCAATAGATAAAGTTTTCTCACTGATTTTTAGAAAAACTCTCAGTTGTTACCAGTATTTACTGCTGCTGGAAAAAAAAAAATGTACTGTATGTGATGGTTAGAAATAAACATGCTAAATCTCTTGTCCTTATTTGAAGACTCTACAAAGAGTTTATCTTAACACAGAGAGAAAATATTCTTAATTCTAGAAAGCTAATCCTGTGTAAAACATCAATGAAAATTGAAACCTCTGTTGTTTTTATGGGAGCTATTTAGTTAAGATAAAATCTATAAAGGACATGAGAATTTACATGGACTCCTTGACTGAAACGAAAACGGTCATCTGATCTGCATTAGGATTTTACCACCCAGTCATTCTGATGTTATTTTTTTCAAATCCACTGCCAAAGGCTTTTTCTCTCTCTTTGCTCTAATTCAGTTTACTTTCTCTCTGTCAAGTGTGTCAAACAGCTAACAGTTGGTACATTTGTGTGTACATTTTAGTTCAGCTGATCATTGTAACTGAACTGACAGCTACTTGCTTTTGGGCTACTCTCTTTTTGAACTAGCTGTTGAAAAAAAGACCAAAAAAAAAATTACTTTGTTCAAAAACTTTCCTCAAATCAACTTTAAATTAATAGCTCTTACTACTTCTCTAGCATGTTCCTCAATTTTATTTATCTTTATTTGGATTGTTTCAAAAAGACAGGCTCTTGTAATCTCCTCTAGTAATACAAGCCACACTTACCCATATCTTCTCTAACTTTATTCCACTGGGATCCCACCTTTCTAAACACTGGTGACTAAATGTCTATGTAATGTTTCAGATAAGGCCTTACTGTACTTTTTAATAGCATTAATGCCCCCTCAGAATTTCATGAAAATACCTCATCCAGCGTATCACAGCTTTTATTTTAAGCCAAAATGTATCAGGAGCATAGACCATACAGCAGGCGGCCAGCAAGAGGTCTCCAAATTTGCAGAGACTTGAGACAGTGAGGATTAACATTCTTGCTTGAAACTGTCGTAGTTCAGAAAGGCCACCAGACAGACTTTTTTTAAATACCTGGTGGGCTGAGGCAGGACAAGGAGGGGTTCACTCACCACTTGGGGTCACGGGCAAGAAACCAACACGACTTGGGAAGAACAAAAAAACCAACTGAATTTATTAACTATTTACAATCAAAAACAAGAAGCAAGATAATGAGAGAGAGAATGACATCTTAGAAAGGCACTCCTCCCCCACCCCTCCCTTCTTCCCAAGGCCCAAAGGCTTTGTCCTGTACCTCTCCTCGCCGTGGCACAGGGGGGCAGGGAATGGGGGGTGCAGTCAGTCCGCTGCTCCTTCCTCCTCAACTGCACATCACCATTAATCTTCACCACACTGCAGGGGAATTTCCAGGACGCCTGCTTCCTCTTGCTTCTCTTCAGTGTCCGGCGTGTCTGCGTAGTTGTCTCTCTCAGACCTCGCTTCTCTCTCCGCTATTGGTTTTCATCGGCTCCCGAGGAAATGGACTCTCAGGCGAGCCATGGCAGAGGCTTGGGCTACGGCAGGTCGGTTTGCAGAAGCCAGGCAGGTGGCTGGATGGCTGGGTCAGTCTGCCCAGGGCTGTGCCCACCCCCATTGTTCCATGCCCCCTCTTAAATATGTCATTTGCAGAGGCGCCGATTGGCTCAGCCCTGGCCTGGGGTGGGTCCAGCCTGAAGCTGGGGAAACTTCCAGTCGTTTCTCACAGGGGCTAGGTCGGTGGTACTCCTTCCCCCACTCCCCAGCTACTAAGCCCTTGGAGCTGGGGGGTGGGGGTGAACCCTTAGCAGTCACTTACAGGAGCCACCACTGCAGCCCCTCCCTTGCTGCCAGCAGAGCTGGAGACCATGGAAACCTTTAGCAGCTACTTACAGGAGCCATTACTGTGACCCCTCCCTGCTACCAGACAAACCCACCACACAAAACCACAACAGAAACACTTTTACATTTAGAGAAAAGGTACCAAGCATAATCTAATCTTTATTTTTGAGACTATTCCCTCCAAAGTTTTCCTAGGAAAAGGTGAAATCGCACCAGAGGGTTTTGGCACATTATGGGCATCAATAGGCACCATGATGTCACTCACCAGCACTATGTTTTTGTGCATTATGACGTGCATATGGAGAGAGAAGCTTAAAAGACTGGATTACCACAGAATTGGGCTGGTTTGAGCCATCTTTGACACTACAGTCAACAAGTAAATTAAATTTCTGGGCCTGATCCAAAGCATACTCAATACAGTGGAAACATTTGCTCTGATTTTCGTAGAGTTTCAATCAGGCCCAGAGAGAAATAAAACTCAGCCTCAGATAAGCCTTATAACAAATGCAATGCAGGTGGTTAGGAGCTGCTGTGTTTCAGCTTCAGATACTTGTGAATCTGTTTTTCAAGAAGCATTTCAGAAAACATCTGGATTCTAAAGTTAAACAAAAATGAAAGTTTTGAAAAATGTTATTGTAGCTCTCATGAGAAACCCTGCTTAAGTCCTTTTTTTATTTGGTGAAGACTTTTGTATCCTGATATTATTAAAATTCATAGGCTAGTTGTGTGTAAGAAACACCTTACAAGGATTTCAACTTCTCTTTATAAGGCGTTATTAGTTCACTTTAAAACATAGCCAGACAGGTGTTCTGCATTTAGAGAAGACAAACTCTTCCTTTCTTTCTCTCCCTGTCTTTAGAGATTAATCGGGAGTTTGGTCCTTCTCTACACTCTGTTCTTTTCTGCAGAAAGAACCAACTTATCTTGATTTAAGATTATGCCTTCCTGAATGAGAGTTTGACTAAAGGTCTCATCTGTATTTGCAAAGAACTGTGAAAACATAACGACTGAATGATTATCAGCAGCATAAAAGGTTCCTAAAAAATGCCTGACGTTTATAGCATGTGTGTTGAGTTCCCAGAAAAAACAGGTTGGGGAATATATTTACGTCTGCTTAGTCAGGTCATTGCAGGAATCTTATCCCAGAATGAACTGCAAGCTCACACTGAGGATAACGATGTATCTAATCTGAGGTTGATTAAATCTTCTGGTTTATAGAGCTTTCAATATAATTTCTTTCACAAACAATAAAAGCTGTTTACAAAAAAAACAACAAAAAGATGTAGCAGACTTCTATTTCTTTAATACTAAAAGATAATGAAACTGAAGGCTCCTAGAAACATGGTGTCTTATTAGTACCATTTGAAAGCCAGAAAATAATCACAGCAACTACACCAAAGAGAGGAGGCAATCCTGCTTTTCGTTGGACTCCTTCATATCTAAAATACATCAGCTGATCTCCTTTTCCTTTCTGAAACCATGAGGAGTTAGCAAAGTGGCAAAACAAGACTGTTTAAGGACAGACAGGAGGAAATAAGGAAGCTCCAGATCCATAGAAGGGAACTGGAGATCCCTAAATGCAGCTCTGCACTCCCTCTTTTCAGTTACACCTGGGTTATAACAAAACTCTGAGGTATTGATAGTGAGAAGCTGACCTATTTGTATTTATTACCATAGGCCTTGCTACCTCGCAAGACAAAGATTGCTGTGTGCACCTGCCCTCCAGAGTCCATGGTCAGAGCCTGGAAATGATGATCCCATCTTCTGCTCTCTAATGGAGAAACTGTATGTGCACCAAGAAATCTTCAAAACACATCACAACTTCTTTGATAAAAGGTTACACCATTGACAGAATGTCCCTTGCCCTAACAGGTATTAAATTGTTACAGGAAAATTAAAGATGGTCAAAATTAATGATCATATGGAAGACAAGCTTAAGACACTAACAGGGTACTGTTCGCTAACAGAAATTAAGTGAGAATCCAATGACATTTAAAAGAACAGTCTTCCTTCTCTCACTCTGAACATGTATTGATTTTGCAGAATGCGGGGTCTGGGTTGGAATCTTGCCTAGTTTTGCTCTAATAAATCTAAATCATCTAATAAAATATTAGAGCTTCTTTAAGTTCTAATTCAGAAGAACGTCATATTTAAAATACATTCCCTCAGCCATTCAGTCCTTTCAGTTTATCCAATGGTCATGGCATAGAATCATAGAATCATAGAAT
>NW_010108228.1:0-1448 GCF_000699245.1 Pterocles gutturalis | reverse complement strand
CGCTTCGAAATCGTTTCAATCCGGCGTTAGCGATGCCGCGATTCACTCGCCGGCTTACCCACAAGGCTGCCGGTCGCCCCCAAATGCCACGTTTCTCATTCAAAACCCTCCGCTGACCCCCCCCAAAGCTGTTTGAACAGCAAACTGCAATTGTCCCGGAGATTAACGGGGCTTTGCGGGGCCGGGGGGGAGGCCAACGAGTCTTGTTGACAAATAAAGGTGGAAATCCGGCGCCATCAATTCCTCCGGCGCCTCTGGGTTTGGCAATGACACTGGGTTTGACTTTCCCAACTGGGCAGATGGATGGGGGTCCTGAGTCGTTACGAGATTTTTTGGGGGGCAGATGGTAGCGCAAAAAGAGGGGATGCTGGTGGCACTGGGCATGCTGGGAACCTACTGCACTGGTTTCCAGCCTGGGGTCAATGGGAGGAGGGCCGCAAGTGTGGGACAGGTTTGGACTCGCTGCCCCAGAACCAGCACATGGGGAAGGACAAAGCTCAACCCTCCTGTCACCCCTGGGTGACGCTGCCTCTGGATGTCCCATCCCAGTGGGTCCCATTCCAGTGGGTCCCAGCACTGCTGTGTCCCATCCCAGTGTGTCCCATCCTAATGTGTCCCATCCCAGTATGCCCCATCCCAGTGTGTCCCATCCTAATGTGTCCCATCCTAATGTGTCCCATCCCAGTATGCCCCATCCCAGTGTGTCCCATCCTAATGTGTCCCATCCCAGTATGCCCCATCCCAGTGTGTCCCATCCCAGTGTGTCCCATCCTGGTGTGTCCCATCCCAGTGTGTCCCAGCCCTGGTGTATCCCAGCCCTGGTGTGTCCCATCCCAATGTGTCCCATCCTGTCCCAATGTGTCCCATCCCAGTGTGTCCCATCCCAGTGTGTCCCAGCCCTGGTGTGTCCCATCCCAGTGTGTCCCATCCCGGTGTGACCCATCCTGGTGTGTCCCATTCTGGTGTGTCCCATCCCAGTGTGTCCCATCCCAGTGTGTCCCATCCTGGTGTGACCCACCCTGCTGTGCCCCACCCTGCTGTCCCACCCCAGTGTCCCCCATCACACTGTCCCATCCTGGTATGTCCCACCCCAGTGTGTCCCATTCCACTGTCACATCCCACTTTCTCCCAGCCTGGTGTCCCCAAGTCTGGTGTCAGAGAGACATCCCGCTGTCCTACCCTGGTGTGTCCCAGCCCGATGTCCCCCATCCCACCGTCCCCGCGTGGTGTCCCTCAGCCCAGTGATCCCACACCCTGCTGTCCTGCATCCCACTGTCTCATCTCAGGATGTCCCAGCCCAATGTCCCCCAGCTCAATGTCCCCCATCCTGCTGCCCCCCACCCCAGTGTCCCTCATCCCGCTGTCCGAGCTCAGGGTGTCCCAGCCCGGTGTCCCCCTGCCTGATGTCCCCCAGCTCAGTGTCCCCCACGCCACTGTCCCCCCTCCCG